>NW_024081970.1:51761-349054 GCF_003009895.1 Hyaena hyaena | reverse complement strand
AGAAAGAAAGAAAGAAAGAAAGAAAGAAAGAAAGAAAGAAAGAAAGAAAGAAAGAAAGAAAGAAAGAAAGAAAGAAAGAAAGATGAAGCCTCCACTGAAATGTAAAACATAGGTGTTCCTTGGGGCACCTGGGTGGCTCAGTTGGTTAAGTGTCTGACTTCGGCTCAGGTCATGATCACACGGTTTGTGGGTTCGAGCCCCACGTTGGGCTCTCTGATGATGGCTAGCTCAGAGCCTGGAGCCTGCTTCAGATTCTGTATCTCCCTCTCTCTCTGACCCTCCCCTGCTCATGCTGTCTCTCTGTCTCTCTCAGAAATAAAAAAAGCAAATAACAAAAAAATTTGAAAAAAAACATAGGTGTTCCCTTCTGCTCTTAGAGCCATAATAGTCGGATAGTGACTATAGGCTGAGTAGCATCCTATAAGATTCATTCACATAGCACCTCAGAATGTGACCTTAGTTGCCAAAAAGGACTTTGCATATATAATTAAGGTAACCATTGAGATAAAAACATAAGGATTTAAGATGGGTCCTAAATGAGAGTGTTTATAAAAGACAGAAAAGGACACAGATGCACACAGGGAGAAGAACGCTTTGTGAAGACACAGGCAGTGACTGGAATGATGTTACCACAACCAAAGGCATGCCTGGAGTCACCAGAGGCTGGAAAAGGCAAGTAGTGATCTCCCCATAGAATTTTCTGAGGGAGCATGACACCTTGATTCCAGACTTTTAGCCTCCAGAACTATGAAAGAATAAATTTGTGTTGTTTTCAGGAACCGAGTTTGTGATAATTTGTTATGACATACCTGGAAAACTAATACAGGTAATAACTTAAAATGTTAAGGGAAGTTCTTAGCTGGGAGAAATTTCAGAGGACCAGTTTTGAAAAAAAAAAAAAAAAAGATTCCTAATATAAAACCATGAAGATGAGGTCTATTCACACTGTAAGCAAAAATCTGAGTCATAAATTAAACATTTATAAGACATGAAAAATTATTTAAGGGATATGCAAATAAAAGAGGTATGATAAATCCAAATGGCACTGAGCAAAGAAAAAGCGAACAGGTGTAAATTTATGAAGACAAAAGTTAATTTGCTTGTTTGTTTTCATAGTCAGAGAATCTCTTGATTGGACGGAACCTTAAGGTTTACCTAGTTTTCTCCTTGAATATCTCATCAGATACTTGAATCTCTTTAAAATTCCTCCTAAAGTTACTTTAGCCTCTTCTTGAACAATTTTAGTAGCAGAAAAATAATTACATTTTTAGACAACCTTGTCAGTATCTTTATTATAATAAGACTGAACCCCTGTTCTGTATGGCACACCTTCAAACACTTATATCTTATTCAGGCAAAAATTCACACTTCCTTCTAAAATTCTTTTTGTGATATGATTCATATTCTAGCTTTCTCTTCATCCAAATGAAACTCCTATGAAAACAATATGACTCATCTATTGATTTCTTAAAATAAGAATCTAAAATTAAACAGAATTCATTTGGTGCTTCTAATCAATGCAGGAGAATAGATTTGTTTCATTACCTACTATCTTTATTTTATTTCAGTTTCAATTACATTATGATCCTTAACAGTCAAGTTATACTTTTAATGAAAACATCACAGGTGTTTATTAATTTATATGGCTGCTTCTAAATTATTTTTCTCTTACTGTTTTCTGTGCTGAAAGGCAACACATTTACTTATCATTTTTTAAATTTGATTCTAATAAATCTCTACATACATGTTTTATTTTAACAATTTTGTACTGCAAAACAGTAGTTGTTCCCTTTTCCTGTTTAATTTGTAAAAACAGAATGTGGAATTGTGGGGCTTGAATTTACAAACTGTGGGATTATGATAGGAGCTGAATTCTAGGCAGATGCTTAACTGACTGAGCCACCCAGGCACCCTTGTATATCTGGGATTTAAGCTATATCAGTTTGATTCAAATATTAATATGGTATTTCTGTAAGGAAAGCACAAGATATTTTTCACAGGATCTGAATTTAGAATTCTAAATCTTGGAGTTAAGTAGCTGTAAATGGTATTTTACCTCTTAAAGCTTCATTTTCCTGATCTGTAACATGGTCATTATCATAACTACCTCATGAGTTGTAATCAGTATTTCCCTTTCGTTGAGGTAGCTTTGGAATATCTGCCCCACATTTGTGTCTTTGAGCATCTCTGTGCCTGTCCAAGTCATTCTTTCCTGGGAGGCCACATGTCAGGATGCTCTCGTTAGAAACATGTTATGTGGTTTCCAAATGGATTTCAAGTTTTGTAGAAGTGGAAAAGGTACTAGGTAATCATTATTATCTTGCACAGAAATCTCATCAATGAATATCAGGTAGATTAATATCAGTTTGCAGCTGACAGACTACATAAACTTGATCCCTTAGCCATGGAATTTTTGTGCTGGAATTGCAGGGAGGACTCTCAAACTCTCTTGCATCTCTAGTATACCCATTGTCATCATTTTAGGCACCAAATCTTCCTCCTTCCCTCCCTCTTCCTGTAGCTCTCTGTCTCTCATATTTTTGTTAAAAAATCCGAGCTGATATAAACCAGGAAGTTGAGGCTCAAGAGCCTCTGCAGATAGATATTCATATCTTACAAAAGGAAAAAGAGAAACGTACTGTTGTTTACTGCAAGATTTTTTTCTGAAAATGGATTTTCCCAGCTTGGCATTAGATAGAAGACAGAGGAGATACAGAGGATGGAAATTTATGTGGAAAGAACCCGGAGTCACCAGCATGAGATAAAGCAGTAACAGTAAAGGGCAAAAAGGGAGGAAGTATCAGGGAGGAAGGCATGGAGGGAAATCGTATGGTGGGAGGAAGCTGACAGAGAGAGTGGGTAAGGCAGAGGGAGTTGAGAGGGCCGGGTGGTCGCTATGCCAGTGTCCACCTCTAGGAATCAGAAAGAGGTTCCAATAACTATATTGAGAACACTCAGTTATATTTAAGTGTTTAAATTATATGAGCACATTCTTATTTTCTATGTCTCCCACAGGCACCAGTTAGCTACCTTGATTTAGCTGTATTGATTGTTAAGTCATTCTATCCTTTTTAGAGGACAGCCAAAAAGAAAATCAGGTCCTTGTTGACTGTGGAAAACACTGACTCAGGGACAGAGCCTCAGAGTCTAGGTATCAGCCTGAACCTACCTCCTCACACAGTCCTATTATAGTCAACATTATTTTCTTCTGAACACCCAGTGATATCTGGACTTCATGTGTGTTTATTGATGATTTACCTCATTAGCACATAAACTGAGACCACAGTCCTGGCTAGGGTTCATGTTGCGTTCTAGCTCAGAGAAGACATTCATTAAATTTGTACTGATCTTCTGATAACAAGGTTTGTGGGATACATACGCACACATATACATAAATATCATACATATATACATTATATGTGTACATCAAACATATATACTTACATATGCATGTATATCATGCATATATACATTTTATGTCTATATTTATTTATATCCTTGCTTGTTCTCTTTTCCTCTAATTCATCCATGCATCATATGAGAAAAGAACATAAAATGTATTTAAGTAGAAAATTTATTTTCCCTTTGGAGTTTGAAGAAACATTTTGTTCAGCACATATGGAGGCAGCACCAAAGAACTTGTTACTAATTTTGAGTGAGATACACAGAGTGTTGCGTATGATTATTAGATTGCACTGAGACACACTAGGTCACTATTTTATTTCCTCTACCACTAGAGTGAGGCTCTTCTATCATTGCAATAATGGAAATTGCTAAAAGATTGACAGAACAATCCCTATGTGAGTCTCGGAACACTTCCAGAACAGAATCAAACAATAAAGTAGTATTATCCAAGTCTCTGTAACCATGTCCATTCTCCCTGACATATCATCAATATCGAAGCTAATATTGTTCAGTGCATAATACCAGTTTCTTGTCTTTTATTTGTTTCTTCTTTCGTTTTGCCTTGAAAGCCTAAGGTTAAAGCTTCATATTATGATAAATACTCCAGATTTCACCTGCCTGTGTGACTGAGGATTCATTACATTTCTTGATAATCCACTTAATTGGTCATAGTTCTTTGAACAAAAGCGGCAATATTGGTCAATTAAAAAACATAAGTATGTTCATGGATTGGTGTCATTGCATAAATATTCAGTTATCCAACTAACTGAAATATGTTATTATATCATAGGCCATTACTGCAATTTTCACAAAAACAAATCAGAACACAGAATATTGAGAAAGTGAGAATCAGGAAAGAAAAAAAATGACAAAAGCATTTACTGAGTTCAATTTGGTCTGAAATTGTGTTTAGCATATTTCTTACACCAATAAAGGGATGATACCTAGACATATGTTCAAACTAGCAACTCACTAGCTAGCAACTTGAATTATAGTATAAAAGAATAAAATTATCAATTTTAAAGTTCTTATTTTGATATGTTTATCTTCAGTATTTTTCCAGCTGCAACTTATTCAACTACAAAAGTTGCTATATAAACTATACCTGTGAAGGGGAATGGAGTCTTTTTTAAGAATTTGAGAATCCCTGTTAGCCATTCTATGAATAAATATCATGTGTTATTACTTACACTTGCTCCTGGTGACTGTGGGTGCACTTTGGGAATGTGTTGCTGAGAAGATTTTACCAGTAGCTAGATGTGTGGATTGTCTCTATTCCTCTTGCGCTGCAACCAGCCATTCATCTCACTGTCCTGTCTTCCTAACACAGGCATACCCATTCTCAAGTTTCAGTTGAGAACAATCATCTCTGTTGACTAGGTTATCTCATAAGAGGATCAGTAAATGACAAATCCACCTATTTTTCCCTATTGAATAATCCCAAACTACCATCTAAAAAAGACCTCAGGAATCCTTCTGTTCCGTGGACATTTGTAGCTGTCATTGCTTACCTGACCTTGGTCTATGAATTCCTTTTTATTTCCAATTAAATCTCTCCCTAGTCTTCCTGTGATTTCTCTTAATTTCTAGACATTCTTCTGATCTCTGATTCATTCAGAAATGTGATGATTCATTCATCTGATAACTGTTCATGAATTTTTTCTATATTATGGGATTTGAAGTAGAAGAGAGACCCATAGCCATGGATAGCCTCTGAATCTCTTTTTTTAATTTAATTTTTTATTGGAATACAATTGATACAAATATAACATTAGTTTCAGGAGTACATAATTCAATGACTCTATATGTTACACTATGCACACCATAAGTGTGTAGCTCCTGCCTGTCACTATACAATGTTGTTATAATATCATTGGCTATATACCCTATGCTGTACCTTTTATTTCTGTGACTTACTCATTCCATAACTAGTTGCCAGTATCTTCCCCCTCCCTTCACCTATTTTTCCCATCCCCCTACTGCTTCCCTTCTGGCAACTATCAGTTTGTTCTCTGTATTTATAGGTCTGATTCTGGTTTTTGTTTATTCACATTATTTGTTTGCTTGTTTGTTTAGATTCTACATATAAGTGAAATGATATGGTATTTGTCTTTCTCTGACTTATTTCACTTAGTATGATACCCTTTAGATTCATTCATATTGTCACAAATGGCAAGATCACATACCTTTCTATGGCTGTGTACTATTCCTCTGTGTGTGTGTGTGTGTGTGTGTGTGTGTGTGTGCACGCATGTGTCTATACCAAATCTTCTGTATTCATGTATCTATGGATGGACACCTGGGTTGCTTCCAATAACTGAAGAAATGAAAACACTAAATCAAAAATATATATGCACCCCTATCACAGCCTCTGAATCTTGATCTAGTATCTGAAGTATGTTATGAGCTCTTTTGACAGATAGTACTATATAATATTTGGGTTTCTTTCTTCCTTTAAATCATTATAAATACAGAGCTTTATTTAGCACTTTTTATTCTTCCACATAGATTACCTGTTGCTGGTCTTATTGATGTTAATTCCAGAGAAAATACTACTATTTATTTTTTATATTAAGAAATCAATAAAAAAATCAATATTATTTTCCCTACATTGTACAGTTATAATCATAAAAATGATATTTTAAAAATTTGGGTGTGCCTGGGTAGCTCAGTTGGTTGAGTGTCCGACTTCGGCTCAAGTCATGATTTCACGGTCCATGTTTTCGAGCCTCACATCAGGCTCTGTGCTGACAGCTCAGAGCCTGGAGCCTGCTTCTGATTCTGTGTCTCCCTCTCTCTTTGCCACTCCCCGCTTGTGATCTGTGTTTCTCTGCCTCTCAAAAATAAATAAACATTAAAAAAAAATTTTGTATGGTAGAAATCAAATGTTTTAACATGTTCAGCTTCAAGTTTTTATTTTACTAACATATATTGGAACTATTTTCTCTAGCGAACACTCATTTTAATTATAAATAAATTTATTGTTAGTCAACACAATAAAACTTCAGTTTATTATAATTATTCACTGCAACTTTTGGCTTATCTGTGTAAACAAAATGTTGTATGACATACTGAATTCTAAACTGTACAAGTTTCCAAATAGAATAGAAAATACAAAATATTAATAACACAAAAGAGGACTAAGATAATTTAATCAGAGAAATTGAATAATGATGTTTAATTGAGGCTCTGTTATTATAGCTTCTGAGCAAAGCCAGGCTAGTTAGGATGAGGTATATGCCCTCTTTAAAATAAAATTACATTTAGGTAACTTCCTAGGCTTCGTTGGAAAAAGTTAGTAAATATGATTAATATAATTTTCTTCCTTTCTGCAAGCTTTTCCCAAAGTTATTGTAGAATTTTTTTACTCTCTTCACTTTAATGAAAGTTAAAAGAATTGCAAATGTAACTGAATATGCTTCAAAATACAAGACATTATTATTAATTTTCAGTGCAGTATGGTCCTTAGGTGTTATATAGTTGCCATAAGATGTTAAATTATAGTATGTATCCTCTAGATGAGAAAATAACAAGTTCTATGGTTTAAGTAACTAAATAACACTCTATATAACTGATTTATTACATCTTTATTTTTAAATGATCTATCCCCATAATAATACATACTTTCAGGGAACAATTCTGATGTAAAAATGTATTTACCACTCTTCCTCAAGCATGAAAAAAGAGTATTAATTACATTTAAAGTAGTTTTGTCTATCTGATATGTCAGCATTCTTTTTGTCTATCTACAATATATTTGTTCTATTTGTATTAATGTATTTTGTCTAATCCCTTTATACCCAACTCTTACAGACATTATTCCATGCTATATAAGCAAGGGATTAAATATTCAACATCTAAAACCTAATTTTGCTGAAATGTGAGAATCAAGACCAGAGTGCACCCTATTGAACTATGAAAGTCACGAACTTTCTAAAAGTAATTTTTAAAGTGCACATACACATTTTTAAACCAGTGTGTGAGGGTTCAACTTTTCCTTTTCAGGAAGTCCTGTTCCAAGGAAATTCCATAAAAACTTCTACTACTGTATTTTCTTCAATATTCTTGCTTCAATTCCTTACAAATAAAAATAGGGAGGTTTCAAGTTCTGGCCAAGATATTTTATCTTAAGCTTCCACCAAAAAGCAAAACAAACAGCAATAAAATAATTAAAAACCCTATAAAAGGGAGATATGTATGAAAACACAAACCAAAAAAAAAAAAAGAAAAAAAAAAAAAGCCTCTGACAGACAGCATGAAGAGCAACTACAGTAAGCAGCATCTGAGCTGCTACAATCTATGAGAGGCTGAGATACTGGAAGCACTTTATTCATTATTGGCTCTTCCTAGAGGACATAGATAAACAGTGAATAGAGTTCAAACAGAATTGGCACTCGCATGAGCTAAGAAGGCAGAATTTATGCTTTACAGATAAAGCAGGAGTGAACCAAAATCCCAGAAGAGAGAAAAATCTCAGTGAGCAAGCACATATTCTGTGAAAAATTTTTCCTTTAATCTATATAAAATAAAAATCTACAAATTTCAAAGAAAAGTATCTGGCATCCAATCAAAAAATTTTAACCGCTAAAATTAGAACCAAATGGTCAAAGACAAGAATAAAACAGACAATAGAAAGACATCCACAGGCATGTACTACAGAATACATAAGATTAAGATGTATAAGAAAATATTGGAAAAGATGGGGGATTTCTGAGAAACAAGTGGGTACAAAAGAATGAAACAAATTTTAGAGCTAAATATTGTAACTATTGTTATCCAAAATATAAGTTAAAAGGGTAGCTATAGAACTGAGAACAGTAAATGGGGAGTGAAGTAAATAAAAATCTACAGATTGAAACGCAAAGAAAGAAAATAGCAGAAAATGTAGAAAAGCTTATAAGACATACATGGGATACTGTGAAGAGATCTAACATACATATAATTGGAGTCCGAAAGGAATAACACAAAAAGAAAGGGTAAGTAAAAATGTTGAAGAAATAATAGTAAGAATTTCTCAAAACTGATGAAAGATATCAAAATAGATATTTAAGAATTTCTTTAAAAAAATTTTTTTAATGTTTTATTTCTTTCTAGGAGAGAGAGAGAGAGAGAGAGAGAGAGTGAGCAGGGGAGGGTCAGAGAGAGAGGGAGTCACAGACTGAAACAGGATCCAGGCTCTGAGCTGGCAGTCAACACAGAGCCCGACGTGGGGCTCGAACCCACGAACCGCGAGATCATGACCTAAGCGAAAGTCGGACGCTTAACCGACTAAGCCACCCAGGCACCCCGATATTTAAGAATTTCTAAAAACTCCAGAAAAATGTAAACACAAAGATAATCTGATCTAGGTATATCAGCACTAAACTGTGAAAATCAAAGAGAAAGAGAGCACACGTTTTCAAGGAATATCCAAGAAACAAAGAACAACATTACGGTAGTAAATAATTACATTGATATCTGATACCAATATCTAAAATAAATATTTCCCCAAACAAAAATTCCACAATGTCTCTCTTAATGATTTTGGAGTATATGTTAGTGTTTGAGACAGAGATTATAATCACTGAAAAGAGACTGGGGAAGAGAAGTAAGACAATGGTCCAGAGTGACAACACGATTGAGATTTTACTCTAAATGAGACAGGTAGACACTGGAGGATTTCAAGCAGAGGAGTGACTTGGTTCGGATTAAACAGTATAATTCTGACTCCTGTGTTCTTCATAAAACAAAGAGGTACAAAGACTGAAGCAGAAGGACTAGTTAAGATAACCTTTGTTGTAAACTAGCTGAAAAGTTATCCTGACTGAATCTGAATTTTAACAGACTAAAAGAGAAACATTTGGTTTCTGGATATACTTTGAAGACAAGGGCTGTCAGGATTTGCTGATGCCACAAATATAGAGTGAGAAAAATGGAGAATGGTAAGGAAGATTCTAGATGATAGGGATGTAAAGGGAAGCGTCATAAATAATATTGATATTTGGCATGGATGTATAGGTCTTTGCTTGTAATTAATTTAAAAAGTCAATTGTGCTGTTTCCAATTTGTAAGAGACAATTTTACAGCTGTTTCAGCGAATTTTAACACAACTAAAATATATTGAAGTTAAAGAGTCTCAAATAAGGTCAGTTATTATCAACTCTGATAGTCTTATTGGCATAATTCACAGTAATTTAGAATGTGAATTTCTTTAAAAATGTGATAAAAACAAAAATCCCAACGTTGATATAGATTGTGTTGTCCCTTTGAATTTTATGATATCAGAAAAGTTAAAGAGGAAATCAACTAGTGCTCTCAGCTCATTGCTAAATATGATGAGTAAAAATTATGCAAACTTTAGCATATAATTCAGATAAAATTCAAAGAACTGACTGAAATTTCTATAATATAAAAAACTATTTATATTAAAAATTTACATCAATTAAATTAATAAGGAAATAGGGCTAAAATTGATAATAATATCATTTTACCAATAAGTAATGGTCATTCACAGGTATATGAACTAATTTAGGATAATTAATCTCACCTATTCCATTAAAACATGTCTTTTTAATCAAATATTTTTATGCTTAAAAACTACTTACTAAATTAGCATGTATTTTTATTTTGATAATTGTAAACTGCTACAACTAATACTAATAATATTTAAATGGTTGATAAGAAATTTATAAATAGCTTAATACTCATCCTAATGGTCTCAGGAAAGTAAAAGAATTATGTTAACATTTATATCTTTTTTGGCAGAAATATGTGTTATAAGATTAAAAGCTGGGGTTAAAGATATTTTTCATATTTCTTATATGTGTGGATCTGCATAAAATTATTTTCAAAAAGTGGAATGGAAATTCAAGATCAAGAGGTAAAAGAAACAATGTAAATTTCTAAATGTTAAAAAATGTTTTTATGTACCTTTTAAATAAATATTGGTTTTAAATAAATAACGGTTTTAAATCCATGTGATATTGTATTCCATTGAATGCAGCTTAAAAATGGATAATACCAGATTCATTTTAAAATGTCACTATATAATATATATATATAAAGTATATTACATTATATCCTTGTACCTTTTAAGCTTCCTGTGGCACATAATTTTTAAAAATTACTTTAGGGCAGGGGCGCCTGGGTGGCTTAGTCGGTTAAGCTTCCGACTTTCGCTTAGGTCGTGATCTCACGGTTCGTGGGTTCGAGCCCCGCTTCGGGCTCTGTGTTGACTGCCAGCTCAGAGCCTGGAGCCTGTTTCAGTCTGTGACTCCCTCTCTCTCTGACCCTCCCTTGCTCACGCTGTCTCTCTCTCTCTCCTAGAAATAAATAAAACATTAAAAAAAATTACTTTAGGGCAAATAAACATTTTTGAAGATCACTGTTGGGAGGAGGCTTTCATTAATTACAAGTAAAGTTTGTGATTTACTCAAAAGCTTTTTCTATTTTCCTAGGGTAGTGTAATGTAAGATTTCAGGGATTGAAATAACAACCAAAAAAAAAAAAATGCTCATGATGTTAGAATCTACTGAAATAAAGAGCAAAATATAATGTATTAAGGGAGGCAGAGATTTTGTGCTGGCAAGGGCCAGAGTATACATTTTGTCTATTAAGGTAATGTGATGCCAGAAATTTAGAGTTAGATATATTAGATTGTTTTCAAAAATTGGAAATACACATTTTAGAGATATATGCTTTTTTTCCTCAAGTGGAATATGTTGATTTTGTGTTTTAGACTTGGTTGAAATGGTGATTGACATTTTTTTCAAACTATGGATCCCAGATAAAAGAGCTAATGAAACAGTCAAACCTTTTTGAATAAGAAGCAGCTCTTTAGAGCAAAGATAAATGTAGTGGAATCTGATATGATCTGTGTTGGGCTAGCTGGAACCGAATAGCTTAGCCAGAGGTGATGCAGGCAAACTGCTGGGTGTTTATTTCAGAAGACTACTAAATGGTCATGAAAATGACCCGCAAAATGTTTCATGCATTATTTGCTGTACTCTGAAAACAATGCTATAAATAATTCTTTTAGAGGTGTGTAAAAATATTAAATGATGTTTCAGCTTTATGAATCTCACATTGAATATTAGCTTCTTTGTAGAAATGTGTTTCTTGAATATGTAGAACTTTAACTTAAATTTTGTTTATATTGCTTCAGATTATTAAAATTTTCCGCTTATTATACATCACCCTCAAAATTTACACTGTTTCAAATTGATGTGTAATTACTTATAATATAGTTTTTTTTTTTTAAGTTACCCTGACCCAGTTTTTTAGTCCCTGACTAGAGGCTAGTCAGTCAGTTCCCCTTTTTGAGCAAGTGGTTAAGATCATACACCAACCACTTCCCTTCCAGGACTCCCATACTTGGGGCCACTATGACATCCTAATTGCCCCAGGGCCAGGAACCAAACACCTAGAACAACCCCTGTGTCCCTAAACCAATCAAATCAGCCAATGGACAGGGAGCAAAATCTAATTAACCGCTTCCTGCTTGCCATACACATGCTGGGTCTCCCACCAACAACTCCAACTTACTGTTACCCTGTGTCCTAATGCCTTCACTCCTGTGGCTCTGATGTCAGCCTTCTCTCCTTTCCGACTGTAAGAAGCAAAGTATTCTGCCTTTCATTTACCCAAGGGTCAATGTGTTATGTCACACCATCAAAAGGATTATTAAGTCTTATAAAACATTAATCAACAAATGTTTATTAGTGTATGCCAGTATCATAAGAGGCAAAGACTACTGACATTCTGAGGCATGTATCATTCTATGTCTATCTATCATCTAACATATATATATATATATATATATAGAGAGAGAGAGAGAGAGCATATATGCATATTTGTAAATTACAGTATTTGCTTTTTTTTTTCTTTCTAATATGTAGCTTTCTTAAGTATGAGTCTCTATTTAAGCAAAACCGGAACTTCACTGAAAATAAAGTTGGTCTAACTGGGGAAAATTTTTGAATTTTAGTTTTAAACCAAAAGATTATATAATTTTCAACTTCATCAAATAATAAATAAATTTGGTCTAACTGGGGAAAATTTTTGAATTATAGTTTTAAACCAAAAGATTATATAATTTTCAACTTCATCAAATAATAAGTAATGAGGATAGTATACCAAATTAAATGTCTAATTTATAAATGAACAATATCTTGATAGATGTTCCTAAGTGTTTGTTACCTGGCAATAGGCCACTTTAGAGTCTTATTTCTCTTGACGTAGCGTTTAGCAATCTTAGTGAAGTGCAACTTATATACAATAAGCTGCATCCATGTAGAATGAGCAATGCAGTGACTTTTGAAGGGTGTATAGAGCATGAAACAACCACCACAATCAATGCCTAAAAACATCCTCTCTGTCTTCTTCCCTTTTTCTCTGGTACCACACAAACACTAATCTGATTATATCACTTTGGCTTAGTTTTCCTTCTCTATAAACCAATATTAGTGGATTATATATTTCCTTTTGCATCTAACATCTCTTACTCTAAATAATGATTTTAAGAACCCCCTCATGATGTTGAAAGTTAAAGTAATTTATTACTGATTGCTAATAGTATTCCATTGACTGGATATATAATTTTTAGCATGCCCGTTTATCTGCAGACAGGTATTTGTTTTGTATAAAGTGTTTTGTTTTTATGAATACAGTTCCTATGAACTTTTATATACAAATCTTTGTATGAAAATAGATTTCACCTCTTAGGGCTGATACCCAGGCTTGGAATAACTGAATTGTGTGGTAGGTATATGTAGAATTTTATTTATGAAATGCTGAAGTGGTTATAACATTTTATATTCTCATTGACAGTATTTGAGGGGTCTCATTCCCAGGTATCTTCACCTATACTCAGTATTATCAGTCTTCAATTACAGATATCTTGGAGAAGATGCAGTTACATCACAGTGGTTTTATTTATTTTCCATTTCCTAGTGATTTAGACATAGAGTAACTTCTCATATGTTTATTAGCAACTTTGTTTTATCTTTTCTAAGTTTTTTTGTTTAAAGTTTTATTTAAATTAATGTTAGTTAACATATAGTGTAATATTAGTTTCAAGAGTAGACTGTAGTGACTCATCGCTTACATATAACCCCCAGTGCTCATCACAACAAAGGCTCTCCTTAATACTCATCACTCATTTAACTCATCGCCACCCACTTGCCCTCCAGCAACCTTCAGTTTGTACTCTGTTGTTCAAGGTCTGTTTTATGATTTGCTTCTCTCTTTTTTCCCCTTTTGTTCATCTGTTTTATTTTTAAATTTCACATATGGGTATTTGGCATACGGTATTTGTCTTTCTCTGAATTATTTCACTTAGCTTAATACACCCTAGCTGAACCCACATCATAGAAAATGGGTATCACATCATAGTAAATTTTCATTCTTTCTCATGGCTGAGTAATATTTCATTGTATTTATGTACCAACTCTTTTTTGTCCATTCATTACTCAATAGACATTTGAGCTCTTACCATAATCTGGCTATTGTTGATAATATTGCTATAAACATTGGGGTCCATGTGCCCCTTTGAATCAATATTTTTGTATCCTTTGAGTAAATACTTACTAGTGCAATTGCTACATCATAAGGTAGTTCTATTTTTAACTTTTTGAGGAAACTCCACACTGTTTACCAAGTGGCTGCACTAGTTTGCATTCCCATCAACAGTGTAAGATGGTTCCTCTTTCTCCACATCTTCACCAACACCTGTTGTTTCCTTTGTTGTTAATTTTAGCCATTTTGGCAGGTGTGAGGTGATATCTCATCATGGTTTTGATTTGTATTTCCATGATGATGAATGATATCGGACATCTTTTCATGTGTTTGTTAGCCATCTGTATATCTTTTCTGGAAAAATGTCTATTCATGTCTTCTGTCCATTTTTTAACTGGATTTATTTTGGTTCTTGATTTGGTAGGTTCTTTATAGATTTTGGACATTAACCCTTTTTCAGATATATCATTTGCAAGTATCTTCTCCCATTCCAAAGTTTGCCTTTTAGTTTTGTTGATTGTTTCTTTCACTGTGTAGAAGCTTTTTTATCTTGATGAAGTCTCAATAGTTCATTTTTGCTTTTGCATCCCTTACCTTAGGAGACATATCTAGGAAGAAACTGCTATGGCCGGGGTCAAAGAGGTTGCTGCCTGTGTTCTCCTCTAGGATTTTGATGGTTTCCTTTCTCACACTTAGGTCATTCATACATTTTGAATTTATTTTTGTATATGGTGTAAGAAATCAGCCCAGGTTCATTCTTCTCCAGGTTGCTGTCCAGTTTTCCCAACGCCATTTGTTAAAGAGACTATTTTTTCATGGGATAGTCTTTCCTGCTTTGTCAAAGATTAGTTGACCATATAGTTTGTGGGTCCCATTTATGAACTTTCCATTCTGTACCATTGATCTTGTGCCTATACAATACTGTCTTGATCCTGACGGTTTTGTAATGTAACTTGAAGTCCAAAATTGTGATGCCTTCATCTTTGCTCTTCTTTTTCAAGATTGCTTTGGCTTTTCAGGGTTTTTTGTTGTTACATACAAATTTTAGGATTGTTTGTTTTAGCTCTGGAAGAATGCTGGTGGTATTTTGATAAGGCTTGCATTCAATGTGTAGATTGCTTTTGATAGTATAGACATTTTAACAGTGTTTGTTCTTCCAATTCATGAGTATGGATTGTTTTTCCCATTTCTTTGTGTCATCTTCAATTTCTTTCATCAGTGTTCTACAGTTTTCAGAGTACGTATCTTTTTCCTCTTTGATTAGGTATGTATTGCTAAGTATCTTATGGTTTTTGGTGCAATTATAAATGAGATCAATTCCTTGATTTCCCTTTCCACTACTTCATTATTAGTGAATAAAAATATAACAGATTTCTGTACATTGATTTTGTATACTGCAAATTTTCTGAATTCGTGTATCAGTTCTAGCAATTTTTTGGTGAATCATTGATGTTTTCTACATAGAATATCATGTCTCCTGCAAATAGTGTAAGTTTGATTTCTTCCTTGCCTGGTTGAATGCCTTTTATTTCTTTTTGTTGTCTAATTGCTGAGGCCAAGACTTCCAGTACTATAACATAGTATACCAATGGTGAGAACAGACGTCCTTTTCTGTTCCTGACCATAGAGGAAAAACGTTGTTTTTCCTCCTTGAGGATATTAGCTGTGGGTCTTTCATATACAGCCTTTATGATGTTGAGGTATGTTGCCTTGAGGTATGTTCTCTCAATCCCTGCTTTGTTGAGTAATTTTATCAAGAACAGAGATGTATTTGGTCAAGTGCTTTTTTGGCATCTATTGAGAGAATCATATTTTTCCTATCCTTTCTTTTATTAATGTGGTACATCACATTGATTTGTGAATACTGAACCATCCTTGCAGCCCAGGAATAAATTCCACTTGATCATGGTGAATAATTCTTTTAATGCTCTGCTGGATTTGATTTGGTGGTATCTTGTTAAGAATATTTGCTTCCATGTTCATCAGGGATATCGGGCTGTAATTTTCCTTTTTAGTGGTGTTCTTTGGTTTTGGAATTAAGGTAATGATGGCTTCGTTGATTGAACTTAGAAATTCTCCTTCCATTTATATTTTTTGGAAGAGTTTGAGAATAGGTATTAACTCTTCTTTAAGTGTCTGGTAGAATTCCCCTGGGAAGCCATCTTGCCCTGGACTTTTGTTTGTTTGAAGATTTTTGATTACTGTTTTAATTTCTTTGCTGGTTACGGGTCTGTTCAAATTTCCTATTTCTTCCCGTTTCAACTTTGGTAGTTTATATATTTCTAGAAATTTTTCATTTCTTCTTGACTGTCAAATTTGTTGGCATATAATTTTTCATAATATTGTCTTATAATTGTATTTCTGTGGTGTTGGTTGTGATCTTTCCTCTCTTATTTGTGATTTCATTATCTGGGTCCTTTTTTCTTTGATGAGTCTCGCTAGAGGTTTATCAATTTTATTAATTCTTTCAAAGAACCAGCTCCTGGTTTCATTAATCTATTCTACTGTTTTGATTGTTTCTATGTCATTTATTTCTGCTCTTATTTTTATTATTCCCTTCTTCTGCTGGCCTTAGGCTTTATGTTCAATTACTTCACTTTCCCCCCCTCTGTTTAGAGTATTTAATCTACAGTGATATATCTTCAAATTCAATGATTCTTCTATCATTTTAAATCATAGCATTAAATATGTTGATTCTTGCCTCTTTAAGAATGTACAAAATTTTGTGTGGCTATAGGGACTGAACTTTGCAGGTCTGTTTGCTAAACCGATGTGATTTTGTTTTTCCAGAAAACAGGAACAGTTTTGCTCTTCAACTCAGGTATGATCTCATGGTTTGTGGGTGCAAACCCCAAATTGGGCTCTGTGCTGACAGCTCAGAACCTGGAGCCTGATTTGGATTCTGTGTCTCGCTCTCTCTTGCCCCACCTCCGATCATGCTCTGTCTCTGTCTCTCTCTTTCTCAAAAATAAACATTAAAAATTTTTTAAAAATAAAGTGTGTGTCATATACATTTTTAACATACCTGTATACACAACGAAAGAAGACCCACCATCTAGTGCATTAACACCTCTCACTTATTTATCTTGTGTGTGTGATATTATTAGCAAATTTCAATTATGTAATACAGCATTAACAACTATAGTCACTATGATTTGCATTAGGTCCTCAGACCTTGTTTATCTTATAGCTGAACATTTTTACATTTAGCTACCTCCCCTTATTTTCCCCACTTCACAGCCCCTGGCAACCATTATTCTAGTTTCTATAACCTTTACATTTTTTAATTGATTTCACATATAAGTGATATCATGTGGTATTTGTCTTTCTCTGTCTAGATTTTTATCTTAGCATAATGCCTTCAAGTTCCATTCCAATTGCTGCAATCACAGGATTTCCATCTTTCTCATGGTTGAGTAATATACCGCTGTGTGGTGTGTGCGTGTGTGTGTGAGTGTGTGTGTGTATCAGATGTTCTTTATCCATTCATTTATTGAAGGAAACTCAGGTGGTTTCCATATCTTAGCTGTTGTGAATAATGTTGCAGTGAACAAGGACATGTAGATATCTCTTTGATATGTAGATATCTCTTTCATATCCTGTTTACATTTCCATTGGATACGGAATCCCAAAAGTGGGATTGGCTAGAATATATGATAGTTCTATTTCCCAATGTTTGAGGAACCTCCTTATTGTTTTCTGTAGTGGCTGTACCAATTTACATCCCCATCAAAAGTGCATAAATGTTCCCTTTATATCTTTGCCAACACTTGTTACCTCTTGCCTTTTGGATGACAATCATTCTATCAAGTGTGAGGTAATATCTCACTGTGGTTTTGACTTGCTTTTCCCTGATGATTAGTGATGTTGACCACCTTTTCAAGTCTCTGTTAGCCATCTATATGTGTTCTTTGGGGAAAAAAATTCTTTGTAGTTACTTTGCCCATTTTTAATCAGATTTTTTGAATTGTATAATCTTTTTAACGTATTTTGGTTATTAACTCTTTATTAGGTATATGATTTGCAAATATTTTCTCCATTTCATAGGTTAGCTTTTCATCTTGTTAACTGCTTTTGCCAGCAGAAGCTTTTTAGTTTGATGGAATCTCATTTGTTTATTTTTGTTTGCGTTGCCTTTATTTCTGGTGTCAAGTTCAAAAAAACAATGCCAAGACTGATGTCAAGGAACTTACGCATATGTTTTCTTTCAGGAGAATCATGGTTTTAGGTCTTATGGTTAAGTGTTTAATCCACTTCAGTTGACATTCGAGTAATTTGTAAGATAGGGGTCTCGTCGTGCATTCATTGATACCACATTTTTTTTTTAAAAGTTGTATGTGTGTGTGCATGTGTGTATGCGGGTAAAACAGAGGTTTAAGACTTTTGCCTATCACTGTCTATGTCCACTTAGATTCATTTTTTTATTGGCTAGGTCATCATTTTGTATGTTTATGTACCTTTTTATTTTTTCTTTGAATGTTTAGCTGGTTAGGAAATGGGCAGTGCTGAAATTAGAGTGCACTTGCTCTATATTCTGTTGTGTTCTTTTAAGGATATTTTGTTGTTGCAGCAGCAGACAGTAAACTCACATTCCTCAAACTGCAAATGCTGTCTCCTTGATATGCAGCAGCTGATATCTCTTTCCTATCACTATTATTTCCTACTGCTGTCTTTTACCTAGGACCCCAGGGGTTCTCCAATGTTTATGCATAATTTGGCTTTCAGACAAGGATTTTTTAAGCAATGTGGCTCCCTCTGTGATTTTCCTAAATCTATAGATTCTGCCCCAATTGACAACTACTTTACTAGCCTCACATATTCTTTCCTCTGATCCATCAAACCTAGGAAGCTTTCACTTCTGCCACTTGAACTGCTCACGGCTAAGCAATGCATTCAGTTGAAAATAACAAAATGACATCAATAAAGAAAGGGAAGAAATATGTCTAGTTTTATCTTGCTCTAATATTCAAGAACAAATCCTCACTTGCCTCCACTTGCATTAACACTGGATCATTTTGCATATATAATACATAGATAATACATATATACACATATTATATATTTGTGTTAAGTAAGTTATATACAAGTTTTATTTTATATTTGCATTTTTTGCTTAAATTTATCTCTCATCTACATACCACAGGAACTATTAAACCATGTATTGTGAAAAGAAAGATGTTTAGTCAGCATGAATGATGTTGATGTCAACTCGATAGAAGAGGAAACTAGGTGGTGAGGATGGGTTTGGACATTCTACTTTTAAGGTACCTACAAGGTATAGGAGACAGTGTCAACTAGGCAGTTAAATATATAGCCTTGGAGCTCGGAGGTGAAATTGTGTTAAGATGTAAGCCTGTGATTCGTGCAGGCTGGTAGGCAGCTGACATGCTCTAGTGCAGCCTTTTAGGCTGTTTATGTGCTGTCTGCCATGCTTGGCAGTGCCCACGGCGTGACGGTCGTTTCTGTGAAAGTGTTGGAGAGGTAAGCCTCTTTTTCTATTTTTCTTTACCTTCTCCTCCATCAACCCCCACCTGAAACTCTGCCTCCCTTATTTCGCTTCAGTCTGTCATTCCCTTCTTTCTTCTTTTTGTATGTCCTCCTCTCTTTTACCTTTTCTTTCTTTTCTTTATTATTATTATTTTTTGAAATCCTGTTAAGCCAGAATTTTTTGCTTCTTGATTTTGCCTATGTTCTTATATCCAGCCCTCTTATTCTTTTCTTACCTGTTGGGTTCCTCTTTTTTTATGCATATTTTTTCTTTTTCTACAGGTGACTGTATGTCTTCTTTTCTCCTCTAAAAAAATCTTTTAACTTTCTTGAATGTGTAAGTAAACTATATTGTAATCTCCTCATCCTAATTTTAAAAAGCAGGTGAGTTGACTATTTACAGTTCCTCCAAGGAAACAGTTAACACAATTCAATTGCCTTGGGAGTTTTCCTGTGGTTAATGATTGGTGATTAAAGCCATCAGGAGGAGCCCTCAGCTGGTATCTTTGGGTGTTAATGTCACTATTGCTGGCACCTCTTATTCCAATCTTTTGCCCCACAGACTTTCCCAGTGGTTTTGTCCTTTGTCGTCTTTTCACCGCCTTTTGGAAGTTCACAGATTACAGTGAAGTCAGACCCAACACATTTCACAGTGCTGCTCTGATTCAACTGTGAATGCCCAACAGAGGCAAAGTAATTGATTGTTAAGTTCCTAAGTTATTAACACAGTTGATGGTCGACTTCGTTAAACTAAAGCTTCCTCTGGATTCTGTAACAACAAATGCAGTCTGTCTTGCATGTAAAAACATAAGCGAATAACTAAAAGTTTCAATTCCATGGACATATATGGAATAGATGCATGTTTGTGGCATGTATGACATTCTGCTTGGTGCTGGCACAAAGATAAATAGATCATGGTCCTGACCTTCAAGTGCTCCTAGTCTGAAGAACCCTGTAATAGGAATATGGACAGGGTCTATACAGACAATAACAACAACAACAAAAATGATTACAACACACCCTACCTTCAGTAAAATCTTGGTTATATTTCAGGAAGAAAGAGGAGGGTACTAGAGTTCAAGGAAATAATCTTGGTTACCATCCCTTTGCAATTCCTATACACATACTTACTCACAGATTCATTTATAGACTGTTTACTTAAGCAACACCATTTAGAGCTTATTGTACTAGCATTATTTATTTGACAGTAAATACACATGATTCCATACAATATCTGAAATCATGCCATACAAAGAACAAGCTCTTTCTCAAAGAAATATAAGGGTGTGAAATAAATAGCAAATAATGCCTAAATGTTTTGAAGATGAGTCCTTGTATATGTTTTTGTTTGTATTATGTAAAGAATGATCCTAGAGGCTATAATGTCTGCTAATTATTACTACAAAATTTAGATTTGATAAAATGTTTCTAGAAATCCAAAGAATTTTAAATTATAGTTTTAGAATGTAAGACAGGGAAAAATACCTAAACAAAAATCTCAAAATACCTAGAGAAAACTGTGAGATTATTAAAAATTTTTTTCAATGTGTTTAAGTTCTACATGCCCACTTTCATGTAAGAAAAAATTTTTTTCCCAAATACTTTTGTTCTGTTTCTCATTTTTATTTGTGCCTATCAGAATGATTATGGATATAATTCATAAGTGTTTTCCTAAGGATCCCATATGTAGTCAAAACTAAATTAGGACCCAAAATTAAGACTGCATGAATTCTGATTCAAGGAAACATGGGTTTTTTTCTTTTAGGTTGATGCATTAAATTTCTCATTAAATAGTATGGAACATACAAACAGTGTATGATATTACACTGGATTTTAAAATTCTGTAACTCAATCATTCTAAAAACAATGCAAAGAAGAAAGCTCAGAGTAATCAGAGTTCCTAGATATTTTTAGATAGCTAGATAGTGTTCTGTCTTTATGGATTTTTTACGTTGAATATTAAAATTCATGTCTTTGTTTTTAAAACTTGAAATTGGAATAGATATGACACATATATAGATATATTTAGAAAGTAAAGAATAATGGAAAACTATCAAAACTCCTTAAAATCAGTTTGTAGATATAGGAGATAGAAATAGTAGATTTGACTAGTGTAGGTGATTAAAACATTATAGAGAGTATTGAACTTACTTTAAAACATTCTAAATAGTAGCATTAGCTACATATCATAAAGTAATTCAGTAAGTTACCATGAGGCCAGACCTCTGATATTTTGTAGTTGACACATATTTATGACAAATGGAAAAATAAAAACCAAAAAATAAATAATAAATAAAAATTCAGGTAACACATATTTACCAGACATATTTCTGACCAGTCTAAAAATAATCAAATCAAGAGGGAACAGGCACCATGTAAATGCAAGATTATTCAGAAAGCTGTATTCTAGTAGGACTAAGGAGGAAAATAAAATAAATGGAAAAGGAAGTAATCAAGTCTCTAATAGCTGGGAAAACTAATAACCCAGGATGCCCTTGCGACTCATTAGAGTAAACAAGAGGAAATGAAAACCTGTATACAGATAGCCCAGTCAACGTTTTTAATCCATGGAAATTAAAGCCAGAGAGAATATTGTAAAATAAATTCACAGAAAATCCTGACATACCATTTTAGATTTTCATGTCTTCAACTTAATTATACCTATTTCCCCTGTTATTTCTCTCCTACCATCTCACATTAATACACAAATCCAAAGTGAGAAAGAACTATGAAATCAACATTTATGGACCAAATAATCTCCAAATATGTATTTAGCCAGAAGCCTTATATTTTTGTCAGTACTTTTGGGCATTTTATTTATCAGTCATCCTTCCTAAATCCAGACTCATTTTCTTCATGTCACCATGTAGCATACTTTTTGGATTGTGCTAATGACAAGAATCTTCAGTGGAATAGCTTTAATTTTAAATAAATGGCTGGTATCTCATTTTCTTCCATTCCATAATCAATTACTTACACTTTTCATTCAATTATTTCTTTAAAGTAAATAACTTATCATCCTACAGTCTTTTTTTTTTCTTTGCCTTAGCTGTAAATATTATATGTTCAGGCTTTATTCTGTATAACTTCCAAATACATTCTGACATATTAAGGGTGCTCAAAATATTTTAATTGATTTGAGAATACACAGACTGGATTTTGAACCACATAATAATTGAATTTATATAATTCAGTACCTTTTCTCTAATGTATTGCTATCATGCTTAGTGTTGTTTTATAAACATTTAACACTAAATCTATATGGAAAATGATATTTTACTGACTATATACATGTACTACAAGAATTCTAGTGTCAAGATTTTGTATATTTACAGATGTGTGTCTACATGGGATGTATATATTTAGAAAAACATAAATAATATGAACTACTAAGAATACAAAATGCATTCCAGACATTTAAAATTAGTCTCAAGCCTGAACAAATTCACTTTCCTAAAATGAGCTAGGCTAGGCCAACACTCTCTTATGCACCTCCATCAGCCCTCTGTCCTGCTGATTCCTCTGCCTGTCACTTGAGCTTCTTATTCACCTCACGTAACTTCATTCGGATTCCTTACACCGGACCTTGGCTTTCTTCCCTCTATCCCAGCCTTTGTCACTTGTCATGCTTCCACCTCCAATGCCATTACTGGTGTCATTTTAAGATTTTTGGTTTGTTTATGTTATTATATTTTGCACCACTGTGAGAAAAATAACATCGGGAGCAAATGAGATGAGAGATAGCTTGGAAATGTGTAAATGAACTTATTTACAGAGGGAAAAAGTATATAATTGTGGATATATTTTCATACATACACCTCAACAGATGAAACAAGGAACATGTGTTTCGTCAGCAAGACGGCCAGCTCTCTGAAGCAACAGAAGCTTCTCTTTGACTCCATGACTGGAGCACACAAATCTTAGACAATGGGAATCAGCAGCACAGATGGCATATTTCCCTCACAGGATATAAGTGATTTTAATGAGGCTTGAAAATTGTCACCTTCATAGATGAACGTATTTACAATTTTTTTTCTCATTCATTCACTTATAGCTAATTCTGGTTTATAGGTTTTTTTTTTTTTTTTGTCCTCCTGATGCTTTTCTTGATGGTAGCGTATGCTTACCTACACAATTCTACATATTCTTTATTCTATTTGCTTCTCCTAATACACTAGAATAGTTTATAGTATCTAATTAAATCATGATGATATTAACCAACTTGCTGAAATAAAATTCCCTATCTAGTCAGTCAGGAGCAAAACTCAGATGTTCCAGATTTGGTCTAGTGACTTTAAAATACTGTACTTTGTTTCCTATTGAAATATTTCAACTTAATACTAACTTAAATTTCAATATCTGCTTATTCTTTATCCCAATTCTTAGATAGAATTTCAGCTGGAATCATCATGTGTTTTGTTCAATAATTTTACTTGACCCACAAGAGAGAGAAATTAATAGATAGTAGAAGTATAAATGTTTCTTTATTGCCATGGTGCTTCAATCTGAAGTATAATATTTTAAATGAAAAAAAATTTGTCATATAGTAACTTGAGATTCTCATACCTTGTGTACAAAATGTATTATATTTTGTTGTCTGGACTGAGTCACTCACTGGCATTTATGTATATTTTGTTGTTTTCAATTTTCTTTATTTCTAGAAGAGCTGCCGGCACTGAATAAATACATTTAAAAATGAGTAAAAATTAATGAATGGGTCTCCATTCCTCTTGCAGAACTTAAAAATAAACTAGTATTCGAGATGAAACAATTGATACATTAAACGGCAAATTGAAGAAAATATAAGTGGCACTTATAATATAAAATGTATAGGTTTAAAGAGTAAGATAACTGAACAAACCTAAGTAAAGATGTTCTCACACTACTGCTAGGTTTTCACTGAAAGATAATTCTGTCTTACAATTTCAAGACAATCCTGCATGTTATATCTACATATTGAAACACAATACCCAGGGGTGCCTGGGTGGCTCAGTCGGTTGGGTGTCTCACTTCAGCTTAGGTCATGATCTCACGGTTTGTGGGTTCAAGCCCCGTGTCAGGCTCTGTGCTGACAGCATGGACCCTGGAGCCTCCTTTGGATTCTGTATTTTCCACTCTCTCTGTCCCTCCCCCACTCATGCTGTTTCTCTCTGTCTCAATAATAAATAAACATTAAAAATTTTTTAAAAAAGAAAAGAAACACAATATCCAGGGGCAGAGAAAGTACCCTTGGATATCTTCTGTTTCTTTCTTAGAGATAAGCAACGTCTTCTTTTAATGTCCCCAGAAGACCTCTCCCAAGTCTCTGTGGATATAATTGGACAACATGTTCACTAAGAAGAAAGGCTTCCAAGTCACAGGCTCATTTCAGTACATAGGACACAGCTGATGCTGTCTCCTCCAGACCTCATGACACCAAGGTGGAACATTTGTTTGTGAGTGTTAGTGTGTGACTCCATGGTGGCTCGTAAGAGAATGAAATTGTCTATAAATTTAATCCTGAAAATGTAATCTATTAAATGGTCTTATCTGTTTTATCTGAACTCTATTATCTTGAGGTTTTAGGTTTGTAGTTAACTCCTTGTATAATTTTTGGCAACGTCAGAATCCTTTCTATCATTCCCAGAGCATACATCACCAGAAATTATGGAAGGAAATATTTAAAAAATGAATACTTAAGCTGTCTCACTTAGAAATCCTAACATGTTCAAGGGTGCCTGGGTGGCTCAATTGGTTAAGCTTAAGCGTCCGGACTCTTAATTTTGCCTCATGTCATGATCTCAAAGTTCCTGGGTTTGAGTCTCACATTGGGCTCTGCACTGACTCTGTGGAGCCTCCTTGGGATTCTTTATCTCCCTCTTTCTTCGCTTTTCCCCCACTCATTCTCCTGCTCTCTCGCGCACTCTCTTTCTCAAAATAAATTAAACATTAAAAAAAAGAAATCCTTAGGTGTTTGGTTTGTTTTTGTGAGTGTTATTGAAAATCAAAAATAAATAAGGCAATTTTAATTAGACACATATTGTGAATTCAGTTAGGAACCAAGCTGATATTTTCTGATGTGTGCCTTTAAGTAGAAAAGTGAAAGATTATCAACAACTTATTAAACTTGTTCAAACAAATGGTCCTTTTCAATAAATTTATATGAAGAAAATATTTTTATTTAAAAATCATGTCATTACTACAACTTAGTGACCAAGATTTCATTCTCTATATTGGAGCTCAAAAACAGTTCAGCTTTTTGGAATTTCCTTAAAAGAATACAGCAAACTGTCTATATTGTCAGAAAATATATACCGCTCACATCTCGCAGAAAACATCTTTCTTAAATATCTACATTGTTTGGCAAGAATAAAAGAAAGAAGGTAAAAATGGTAGTAAATCACTTGAAATATATTTTATATGCAACTTTATTTCCTACTCCACCTCACACTGCCCTAATTTACATAACATTCAGAAACTCTTTGTAAATAACCACACTTTAGAAAAATGTAACATATAGAAAACATAATTTTCCTATATGCAGATCTCTTCGATTTCAGAGGCAATAAGCATTTCATAAGGAAAATAGATACAGGCTCTTCAGACCCTTTTGGGGAAAATGAACTTCTGCAAATCACTGATAACTTGGAGACTGATAAATTAATATATAGACTATAGTAATACCTTTTCTGCTTACACAGTGTTGAATATAGGAAAATCACAATTAATTGGTCAGGAAGAATCATTGTATTACATTTATCTGTACAATTTCAATTAAGTTAAATAAGCAATGGCCTCCTGAGTAAAATGTCATTTCATCAGTATATATTTAAAGAACACACATTTAGAAAGGATATTTATAAACTCTCTGAGGACAGAAACTCTACTTCACCTGTGCTTTTTGATTATCTGCAACAGTACTTGGCAGATGTAGCAAATCCTCAGAGATATTTATTTAGTGAAGGGATGCTGAATGAGTTTTCTATCATAAGGCAACCCTCCACAACCAATAATTATGTGGAAAGTAAATAAGAGTTGATTGAATTGGATAGATAGCATATAAATTTTAAAATATATATGGAATTTCTATTCTTATACTTTTTTATTATGAAATGTGACACACATGCAGAAAAGTATGTAAAAATAATTGTACACTTCTAATTTTTATAATGTGAACACTGATAAAACTCTTACCCTAAAACATAAAACGTTATCAGTCACTACTCAAGGATCCTCTATATGTTTTTTCTCAGCAAATTCCCTCCTCACTAACCACTATTCTAATTTACATTGACTATGTTTGAGCATTTTTAATTTTAGAGTTTAGTCACTCAAACATACTTCCCTAAATATTAAAGGTTAGCTTCACCTGTTTTTATACTTAGTATAAATGGAATTAGGCAGCACATGTTATTTGTGTGTTGTATCTCTTAAACTTTGTATTATGATTGTGTTTCATGCAGGTTATGGTGTATAGGTATAGTTCATTTATTTTCAAGGATATGTTGCTTATCACTTTATGAATTAATACAATTTATTTATTTCTTATGTATTTTCCCATTCATAGCTCTTTTTATAAATGGAGTTATTTATATTCCTGTGCACGTCCTCTGTATGTAGGTATCCATGTATATATGCATAGATTTCAACTGCATATATATCTACAAATGAAATTACAGATCACAGATATGTAGTTAGGATTACTGACCTTAAACATTTTCTGCAATGGTTGTATCAATGTTCACACTCACTGGAAATGTACATAACTTTCATGACACTAAACTCCCAGCTGTTACACTGTCAATCTTAAACTTTTAGTCACACCAGTAAGGGTGTTCTTGCATTTCACATTTTTAAATTTCTTTGATTACTAAGGAAGTCAAACTCACTTTTACATGCTTATTTACCATTTAAATTTCCCTTTTGGGAAGTCAGTTATTGGATTCTCTTGCCATTCTTTTAGTCATCTGTCTTTAATTTATTGACATGGTGGTTTGTTACATCCTTTGTTGATTGTATATTTTGCTAATATC
The DNA here is from genome assembly GCF_003009895.1 of Hyaena hyaena. Classification (NCBI taxonomy): domain Eukaryota; kingdom Metazoa; phylum Chordata; class Mammalia; order Carnivora; family Hyaenidae; genus Hyaena; species Hyaena hyaena. The sequence continues at coordinate 321,656 of NW_024081970.1, read as the reverse complement.
GCCTTCCCATTTTGGGCTTGCCTATTTGTTTTTCCTAATACTATTTACTCATCAACAGTGCATTCTTTATTAAGATAATTTTTGTCTTGTTTAATAATGGCTAGTGATATTTTTCCCTATTAAAGAAATATTAATCAGATATCAGGGCATGCCTGTGTGGCTCAGTTGGTTAAGCATCTGACTCTTGATTTCAGCTCCAGTCATGATCCCAGGGTTGTGGGTCAAGCCTCACATAGAGCTCTGTGCTGAGCATGGAACCTGCCTAAGATTCTTTCTCTCCCTCTCTCTCTGCTTCTCCTCTGCCCACTCCCTCTCTCTCTCAAAATAAATAAATTAAAAAAAGAAAGAAGTCAAGATAATATTATGTGATACTATAAATAATTATATTTGTTTTTTTAACTATTTCTTTATCTTGAGAATATTAGACCCATGAGGACAGTAACAGTGTTATTGTACATAATTGTACATACACAACAATGTATGCTGTGTAATAATACAGAATAATGGAAAACACAAAGCGTACAATGAATAGCTATAGGATGTATTTATCTACCTATAGCTTTATACCTCTATATCTCCAAGTTTGTATCCAACCACCTATTAACCATCAAAATATCCATCCACACTTATGTACCAATACTGTATCTTCATGCAGTATTATATATTAGTATATTAATTATTGTCCTAATAATTAGGAATAAACTAAATAAGATGAATACACTTGAAGTTTTCCACAGAATGGATACTTTTGTTGGAGCTCTCTTCTAATGTACATAATCTTTTATATGAGGTTTTATTTTAAAACATTTTAACATTTCCTTTAATCTGAAGTTCTGAGTGATCCTGTTAGCACTTCAGTGCATATAAACAGCCAGGAATCCAAACTACACTGGTATTTCTCAATCAATATCCTATATTCCTGAATGTTCAGGCATTTGACTACCATGAATCCTTAGAATGGTATTAGATATATGCACTGCATAGTGTTGTTACACAAATGTTCTTTATTTTATCCAAATGTTTTAGCTCTAGTTTTTGTGTAGGCTCCATACTTGGAAGATGTGTGGGTATTGTATGAATCACGAGGACTAGTCCTCTAATGTATGTAGCTCTCTTGTTCTTTTTAATTTAGAGAACTGGGTTAAATCTTGGCTCTTGAGTTCTTTATATTCTGATGCTTAGGAGAAAATATGTAAAGATTAACTAGGAGAAAAAATTTCTCCAAGAGCAGAACTATTTTAAACATTTGCACCATGGCCTGGAAATCATGCTGACCCTTCTTGGCTTTCTAAGGAACTTGTGAAGGCTTAGCTAAAGGCCAAGATGTTCTCCCAAATCATGCCTCCATCTATTTCTATAACAGTTACCTTGATTGCAGGTGGTTTCAAAGAAAAAAAAAGGGGGTAAAATAAAGCAATAAGAGCACTTAAAATATAGAGACCACAGAAGAGGAACAAATCCACTAAAAGTGCATCATCTGCATAGAGGAGAGAACTTTATTCATTTTGATCTTCCCAGAGAATATTCTACTTATTGGTACCATAGACCAATAGAGCACAAAACTGCGACCTTGACTGTAGGGCTTGGTTAGTACAGAGAGGTGGGGAAGACAAAGTCTTGAATTTTCATAGGACATTTAACATTTAATTTAAGACTATTAAAAACAATACTAAATATTAAATCTTAAAGCCTATAATCCATTTACAAAAAATATTGTCCTAGACACATATTTTATTAAAGAATAAGAGGGTTAATACAGTTTTACATACAAATATATTCAGAATAGTATTATTTATGCTAATGAGAAATTGAAAATTACTTATGTCCAATATTAAACTGTTAGTAAAATAGTGGTATATCCATATGTATTATTATTATAAATTGTAATTATAAATTATTTTACCTTAAAAAGCACTTGCATTAATAAGTTAAATAACTTATTTATTTTATATTTTAGGACTGCAATAATATAAAGAAAGTAATAGATGTGATGGCTTTTTGATATGTCACTGTCTAGATTACTGTCCCCAGTTGTTTAATAACAATAATCGAGGTGTTTCTGTGAAGGAATTTTATAGATGCAATTAGATTCCCCAATTACTACAGTTTTAGGGATATTACTGTGGGTATGTCTAACATAATCAGGTTTCTGTTTTATTTTTTTTTTTATTTGAGAGAGAGAAAGAGAGCATGAGCAGGGGAGAGGGGAAAGGGGGAGAGAGAGAGACAGAGGGAGAGAGATAATACAAGCATGCTCCTCACTGGATGTGGGGCTTAATATGAAGCCCAGCATGGGGCCCAACACGGAACTGGATCACAGGACCCTGGGATCATGACCTGAGCCAAAATCAAGAATTGGCTGCTTAATCAACTGAGGCACTCAGGTGCCCCTGTTGGAAGGTTTTTAAAGCATATCTGAAGAATTCAACCTGTGGACAATAGCTTTGGCCCCTGTTCATGTAATTCCAGCCTACACTGGATCTTTTCTTCTTTACTGCCTGTGGACACCAGCTTCTACCACCCTGTCAGAGTAGTTTACTTGTGATCTTACATAAAATTGAATAACTTTAATACAATGAAATAATTTTCTTAGTAAATAAAAACGTAACTGGCCTGATTTAACTAATTCTAATTCTAGAAAAATTAGTCTAGTATTGTTCACATTTTCTAAATTCACTGCATGCTACCTGTTACTTTAGGCTTTATATTATTCTATAACAAATATACTCCAAAAATGATACACAGAGTAGATTAATATAGAATGTTGTGTTTAGAAAGAAAATATAAAGGGTGTACTTGAATAAAGATGGTTTGAAATGTTAGGAAAACCACAGGAATCCCTAAACTGTAAAACAAAGCTGGTCCCCTAAAGCCTAAGTATCTGAAGGACATGACAAAATTTCATATAACATAATTGATCTATGTATATACATATATGGATACATACATATATAATAAAATGAGACCCTTAAGTCTTTCTATAAATTACCAACTGGCTTTTAATGAAAACTGCAAAAAAAAAAAGTTCTTGGAAGAAAAAAGAAAAAAATCTACTGTTCAGGGTTAGCTCAAATTATGGCCTCTCTCAAATTTTATCTGCTGCTACAAAACTTAACATATTTATGAGAGATTTATCAAAACATGGATTATGAAGAAGGCTGACATGATATACCCTGCATTACTGGCAAGAACTCCATTCTCTGTCCGTGGCCTCTAAAATAAGGGCCTTTTCCTATTTGAAATGTTGATCAGGAGATACTATTAATGTATAATCATTTCTATCTCATGTATTTTTTAGTTCTAATTTCTCTGTATAGTTTACTCATTGTTACTTTTGTAAGTATTACTGTCTTACTACCTCTTTTTATGTAAGAGAATCATTTCTTCTTATAAAAGACAGGATACAATTTTTCTAATTGATTATTAGTCCTTATATGCCAGTAGTATAGTTAACATGCATATAAAATCTTAATGATATATTTTCACATAAAATACTTTTTATTCCATGTTTTTATTTAAATTCCAGCTAGTTAACCTACAGTGCAATATTAGTTTCATATGTAGAATTTAGCAATTCATCGTTTATATATAACCCCTGGTGCTTATCATAAGTGCCTTTCTTAGTTTCTGTCATTTAATTTAACCCTTCCTTTAGTAATGCAATTCCTGGACTCTAGGGTAATTCTATTTTTAACTTTATGAGTAACATCCATACTGCTTTCCAGAGAGGCTGCACTAATTTGCATTTCCACTAACAGTGTAGGAGTGTTCTCCTTTCTCCACATCCTCACAAACACCAGTTGTTTCCTGTGTTGTTAATTTTAGTGACTGTGGCTGGTGTGAGGTCATATCTCAGTGTAGTTTTGGTTTGTATTCCCCTGAAGATGAATGATGATGAGCATCTTTTAACTTGCTTGTTAAAGGCATCTATATGTCTTTTTTGGATAAATGTCTCTTCATGCCTCCTGCCCATTTTTAACTGAGTTATTTTTAGGGGTGTTCAATTTTATAAGTTCTTTATATATTTTGGATACTAACCCTTAGTCAGGATATTAAATGCTTCTAACCAGAAGAGAGCACTTACTATATTTTTATTTCTCTTGGAGGAAGCTGAATTACATACAATGATTCAGCATAAGATTGTATTGAGCTTCAAATATCTGTGGTTTTTAGTTTTTTTTTATTATTTAACATGCACTAATATATGAACTAATCTATGAATGTTTAACTTAAACAGAAACTATCTTAATTATTATTACTTATACACATGTCATCATATATTTGCTCTTTTTTATATAATATTATTGGTAATCAATGGACATCACAAAATGAAGTTAGAGTACACTTATAAAACTGACCAATGTAATAAGGCTAAGATTAAATAGTAAGCATGAAAGCAAAAGGCAAGTTAAAATAACAAAGTTCATAAATATGTAAATCAATAATGGATAGTATATTTAAGGAAAGATTAATACAAATAGTTGATGCTAAATTGGAACCTGAAGGAAGAATATTTGGGTGGATAGTGGTAAGAAATTATCTAAGTTGTGAAAGACAATGGTGAAAATTATATGACAAATTAGCATTTTTCAAATGTTTGTGAAAAAGTGACTAGAAAAATCTTACAAAATTACTGAGCTCTCCATGAGTTAGGGAAAACACCTTTGGATTAAGTTGTCATCATTTTCAAAAGGGTCTTTAAATAGTACAGTTTGGATTTAATAAAGTTGCTAATGACCTGAGATCATAAAAAGAACATAATTATTACAGTGAAACAGAACTTAGTTCATACACTTGTGAATCTGGTCAATTATATTAATTATTAATTCTGTGAACTTAGGCAAATTTATTTACTTCTGGGGCTTGCAGAGGCACTAGTACATGGTTCAATAAACAATAAACATTAGTTCTCATTTTCCTCATCTACTTTCTTTGGGGTAATATTAAAGTAAAAAAAAATAGAGGAAACAAAGTTGTACATACACCAATGAGGAAATAAAAAATCATAGCCTTATTTATAGATCAAACACAAATTGCAGGTGAGATTTGTATATTCAACTTAATCTATTACCTTGAGTCTTTTGTCATAAATTTAAACACACTACCAACTTCATTTCAAAAATTATGAAAAATTATTTAGTGAGTTCTAATTGATAATAAAATGCTCATTAAAAATATTGGAAATATATATTTTTTCTTTTTTTAAAAGGTTTATTTATTTTTGAGAAAGAGAGTATAAGCCGGGGAGGGACAGAAAGTGAGGGAGCAGAGAATCAAAGAAGGCTCCCTGCTGACAGCAGCAAGCCGATGTGTGGCTTGAACTCATGAACCCTGAGATCATGACCTGAGCTGAAGTTGGAGGTTCAACTGATTAAGCTACCCAGGTGCCCCTGGAAATTTCTTTATATTCATTGCAACTCCTTTTACAAAATGGAAAGTTATATATTACAAAGCAAATGTTAATGGAACTGTACTCTGGACACACTATCAAATATCTTGTATAACATTTATTTTCATTTATTGAATGTCAGAAGATTATTATGAGTCAAGAATGCAATTGAACTGCCTGGATACAGTATTAATATATTGAAAAAATTAAACCATGAGAATTTAAGTCTCAGGACCACAAATAATTCATAATGTCAAATTATGTGAAAAGCAAATTTCACTTCAGCCATTAGAGACAAAGATATAATTTTTTAAGTAAAATTAAAATACTGTTCAATCAAATGCTATTATCATTTGATTACTGTTATTGTCAAATAAGTAAATTACCAAAGATACTAATTTGCATCTCAATAGATTGGGACTTGAAAAAAAATTGCATAGTTGCATTTTGCTGGTAAATCAAAGACAACAGAAAGCTAAAACTGAAACATATAATGTCTTCAATCAGAAAAAAGTTATTTTGTTTTTTTTGAGTTTTTTATTTTATTATTAATTTTGAGAGAGAACACAATTGGGGGAGAGGGGCAAAGGGAGAGAAAACCTTAAGAAGCACCATGCTCAGTCAGTAGAGAACCCATCACAGGACTCGATCCCATGTCCCTAGAATCATGACCTGATCTGAAATAAAGAGTTCAATATTCAACCAATTGAGCCACCCAGGGAACTCAGAAAAAGTTTTGATTATTTTTTCTCAAACTAATGTGAAATAACGTGATGAAATTTGTATATAGATTGTAACATTAAACTATACTTGCTTTTTTTACCACTTACTGGTAATATATGGATGATTTAAAATTGATCATTCAATTGTGGGTTGTGATGTTAATATTAAAGCATGTATCTTAATAAACAAATCTTTAAAACAACAATTTATTGTGCTACTCATAAAATCATATTGAGTTTGAGTAAAGTAGATGGTATATATTAATTTTTAAAATGTCCATAATTGGTTTTGAGGGGAAGGATGAGAATTTGCAAATGAATTTTCATTTATTTTTTATTTGAGTATAGTTGACATATAACATCACATTAGTTTCGGGTATATAAGATAGTTATTCAACTTTTATGTATGTTATGCTATACTCACCACAAGTGTAGCTACCACCTGTCACCATGTATTGCTATTGCACTATTATTGACTATATGCCCTGTATAGTGCTCTTTATTCCTGTGACTCATTTGCTCCATAATTGGAAGCCCATATATGTAACTGGAAGCCACTGCCCTCCCCCACTTTGTCCATTCCCCCACCCTTCTTTCTTCTAGAAACCATCAATTTATCCTCTGTATTTATAGGTCTGATTCTGCTGTTTGTTTATTCATTTGTTTTGTTTTTTTAGATTCCACATATGAATGAAAATTATATGATATTTGTCTTTCTCATTCTGACTTATTTCACTTAGCATAATACCCTCTAGGTCAATCTATGTTTTTACACATAACAAGACTATTATTATATATCCTTTTATGGCTGTATAATATTCCATTACATGTAATTCTCTTACATGTTTTTATCCATACATCTATTGAACAATGTCCATAATTTTTGAAGCTGAATTGTATGTTCTTTTTTTAATTTTATATTTTACATAGTAAAAATGAGTAAACAAAATAAGCAACATAACTGAAAAATAACTACTGAAAATCATAGGTAAGGCATTTGATAAGTGCTAGGAGCCACACTGGCCTCTCTAGATGACAGCCACAGTGAGGAAATGATAGCATTTGCACAGCTCCTGCCATGAGAAATGAAAACTTGTATCTCCTTCTGCTACTACTGGCTCATGTTGGAAATGAGGCTGCTGGTATTGACCAGGCCTCACAATATTCCAGATCAGACTGATATTCCCCACACAGATTGCTCATAAGGAAAAGCATATTCCTGCTTTTTCAAAAGAGACTTCAGATGAAAACATTGAGGATGATTGTTAAAAGGCTGTTCCTATGGGCCTTGCAGATCCAAGACTTAGAGAATAAAGGGAGCTAAGAACACAAGAGTTGCAATTGAGCCTGGCCCTGAGACAAAGAGCCTAATTTAGAGCTAAAGACAGATATCCACCCCCACCCAATTGTTTCTGCTTGGAGCATCAGCCCTCCAAGGCAGTGACTTATTCTGGCCTTGAATATGCTGATTGCTCCCTGTGAAGGAACCCACTGAGGAACTTCTTTTGTGATTATGGGAGCAGAGGTGTTCCCTGAAAGACCTGTTTGACCCCTGCCCACAAAGAAATAACTTCACACTTTTTATGCTAAAAACATTGTCTGGTATGCTAAAGATACCTTCTTTCCCCATAGGATAAGCATCTAAATCACCTACCTCAATCACTATTGATAAAGGTTATGCAGAAGTCTTCTACAAATCTATGTTCTGGGAAATTCTTACACATCAAAGAAGTTTGTTATCAGAAAGCATTGTCAAAGGCAAATGCCACTTCTGTGCCGTCCCCCCGAATACTTAATGATAAAATAAAGTTGAGCCCCAGTCAGAGCAGAGATGCTTGCCAGGTGATCAGAAAGAATCTCGGGCTTCTCTCATCCCTCCCTCGCTGACACTGTCCATCCATCAAGGACCCCTGGGCATGGCTGAGCAGGTCTCCCACAGAGAAGCCAATGCAAATTGGACATAAGAAGCATAGGCTATTTCGCTTGTCTACCCATGTGACTGACTTTAGTCTACAGCCTTTCTCAAGGTCAAACTGATACCATGTGACCCAAGGCCCCAAGCACAGATCAACTGCTAGCCTAAACTATCTAGTATAGCCAAAGAACTTCCTCCAAAGTCACATTTAATAGCATAAAGTATGGTGTGGCTTATGGCCTAAGGTAAACAAAGATATTGTTAATAGGCAGGAATCAAAGGTTTAAAGATTATATTCCAGGAACTGAGCAAAGACCAAATCTTTCTTTAGAAGGGGCAGAGTAGAAACAACCCAAACCTGCCAATTAATCTTCTGTGCACAACAGAAAACTCAAAATAGTCTGAATTGGTATTCAGAAAGTGTAAGAGAGTCCAACAGTTAAAATTAAAAAAAAAAAAAAACTAAAGTATTTTCTTAGTGATATTTTCTTTTCTTCTCTTTTTCTGGAAAATAAACTTATTTATAAATTAAGGAGTTCATGGAGTCAAACAATGGCAGTTTGACCTTGGTTGTTGCACTAATTGCTGTGCAATATCTTGAGACTCATTAGCATTATCTTACCTTTCCAGACCATCTGGTATTTGATAGAACTAGATACAAGAAGTACAAACAAAATGATCTTTCTGGATTTCTAGGTCACTCTGGCATGATAATCTATTCTACTCTCATGTTTCTGCACATGCATTAAATGCACGTATTCATGACAAAAATTATTTTTATAATTAAATTACAAGTAAATTATTCCCTGGTATAGTAGAATAAGAAAATGCAGGAAAATTTTTTATTTGGTAGTGAAAATTCTTGCAATTCAAACTCATCATTAATGTTATGCTTCTTCAACCAAATGTTTTACTCAATAAAAATGTTAAAGGATAGATATAAAGATAGCAAGGTCATCTTGACAAATTACCTACTATTTTTAAAAAAACATAAATGACATTTTCTTTCTCCAATTTATATTTAAGGAAGAATTAAAATTAATCAGGAAAATATACTGACCAATTACCTGTGAAACTTCAGAATTATAAAATCATGCTCCTTATAAGAGAAACCAATAGGCTGTCAAGAAGTTTTGGAAGATGGTGTTACTGTCATGAATTCTGGGTTGGCCCATTATACTGGAGGGTACTGAAAATTTCATCAAGGGAGAGCATGTTTTCCAATTTCATGCATTGCCAATTTATACAAATTACAATATGTTGGTGTTAACATCAATAGAGACTTCTTGTCATGCCCATTGTTTTCAGGGGCACTTTGTTCATAACAAAAACAAAAACAATGCCTAGTTAAGGGGATAGTCCAGTCTATAGCCATGAAATCAGTCATTCTGTCTACTAGAGTGCTTAGAATCATTAGCTACTCATTTCCAGGTATGAACATGAGACACAAAGATCCATATAACCCCAATCCCATAGCCCCCTTCACATTCATCTCCCTCAAAATTCTGTATTCAATTTTTTCAGTCTTGTTCATGCCAAGTTCTAGAAAACTACCCAAGATATTTTTCACTGCTCAAGAGTCACCATATACCCATACCTTCTACTACTTTCCCATTTCTGCAAGTTGGCTATTTAAGTATTTACTTTTAGCTCTGTTACTAGAAAGACTTTTCTTCATAACTGTCCTTCAGAGTCATCTGAAAGTGAGAATATATCAGATATCAGATATAATGTATCAGTAGTCTATTTCCAGTTATCTGGGAAACTGATCCAAATCTTTTTTTAGTTGTTCATAGAAAAGCCTCTATGAAGCCACTGGCATGGAAGAAGAGGAGTTGGTCTGTAAGAGAAGCAGATGCAGAGGGATCCTGTGTTATCAGGACATATGACTTTTTTAAGGTTTATTTATTTATTTTAACAGAGACAACGACAGCATGAGTGGGGCACGGGCAGAGAGAGAGGGAGACAGAAAATCCAAAGCAGACTCCACACTGTCAGTGTAGAGCCTGATGTGGGGCTTGAACTCATGAAACTGTGAGATCATCAGCTCATGTGATTTTCTTGTGTCTTCTGGACATTCTTAAACCTAATCTTGGATCTACCTATATCATGACTAAACCAACCTGTTATTGCCTAACAGCAAATTACCCCCAAAACTTAGTGATTTAAAAGAGCAGTCATTTATTTTTACCATGAATCTGTGGGTAGTTGAAGGTCAGAGCAGTCATTTACTTTTACCATGAATCTGTGAGTAGTTGAAGGTCAGAAGATCTTTATGGATTTAACTTTGGGTTCAAGCTCCAGATTGGGTCCAATGTGCTTCTATGCTTCTTAGACCAGGGTACTAGTAGTAGCAGTTTTTCTCACAATAATGATAAACTAAGAGATCAAAATCTTTTGGCTGCATACTTTTGGCACTTTTCAATGGCTAAGTGGGATCTATGTTTAGTTTCCTTGAATCCTGGCTGGTTTGTGATTTTTTAAGCCAGTGGAGTACAGTGGATATGTCACTATGCCTGTTCCAGGCCAAGTCTCTAAAAAGACTACAAATTGAACTTACTCTAAAGGAGGTCTAAAGCACTTTGTAAAAGATTCTACCATCCTACTTAAGAGATGATCTCAAAAATGCTGAGATTACATAGAGAAACAGGCCTATGTGTGTGCAACCTCTCAGGTATCTCCACAACAACATTATGGATGTAAGTGGAAGCCATTTATTCTCACACTTGACCAGACGTCAGGTGAATGTCACCAGTAACCCCAATGATAACACACCAAGCAGAAGATTCTCTCAGCAAGTTCAGCACAATTTTCTGAACCACAAAAGTATGATACAATGAAATAGTTGTTGCTTTAAGTTACCCCTAGAGGATAAGGAATAGTGGTAAGTAATTTTAGGGGTTCTACTCCACAGGTCAGGTGTTTATCCTAATTACACATTTGAAGACTAGAAAAATAAGCACAGGACCCACTGTGAGCTGTACTTAGAGAAAAGTTTCAATTATAATTTAACTTCCATAAGCACCACTATAACTGAAGGATCTTTGGGGTTACTTGGTATTAGAGTCAACCTAGTGCTTATGTCTAAAATTCTTCAAAATGTTAGTATACTCTTCTTTCTACAGTATACTGTAAACCTTTATTGTCACAAAGACATTTTAAAAAGAATCAAAATGATACCTGTTGTGTAGTTTTATGGTGGCATTACAGGGTCCTTCCTGTAAAAAAAAGTAGTGTCCTCTTTTAGGGACCATTAGACTATGGGATTTTGAAATGGCTTACATTCAAAAAAGGGTGGTAACTAGCATCATCTTACTGTCCACTAGCTCTTATCCTCTTATCTTTATTTCTGTGATCATATAAAGTTCAGCAACATTGTAGTGTCTGTCCCACTACACAAGTCCTAAACAATTATGATACATTAGACATTGCCAAAGATCCTCTTAGATTGGGGCATCCTGAATTTCAGCCTCCCTTCACTGCACTTTAGGTTGATTTTGTGCATTATGTATCTGATATTTAAATGCTTCCACCTAGCTTCTGCTATCCTAGAATTCCATTGATGTCATTTATATTAAAGAGCCTGGTTCCATAGAAGCATTTTCTCCCATTAAGAGTAGTTTATAGAGGTCAGTCACCACTGAGCCACTGAGATGCCAGTGTGGTTGCCATCAGGGCATTAGTAATTGACTAAGTGAAGGAAATGTCCTTGAGGACCTGCTGGGAAAGACAATTAAGTAGTGGATATTTACATCCTGCAAATTAAATTAATTCTAACATCTTACTTCCTTAAGCTTTTAACCTTTCCTTAGTGTTATAACAGAATGTCCTTTCATTACCATTTCAAGTACTGAAGGCTATTACCCTGTCCAAGTTTTAATAAACCACCTCAGCAAACTTTTAGGACTGTGTCTGGTACCCTTGCTAGAGCTGGGAATCCCTGGCAATGAATGGGTTTACCCATGTCAGTAAGTTATTTTCCTCCAGTCTTATACTACATGAGTTTCCAGCCTAAACCTTTAAGATCTACTTTTCCATACATCTGAAGTCAGACTACTTATGTTTACAAAGTGGCTCCAATGTCTACCTTTTGTGTGAATTTTGGTAATTCACTTAATTTATCTGTGCCTTCTTTTGCCTATATGTAATAGAATAATTATAAAAAGGATTCTAACACATAGCAATAGAAGTGAGAAAATTTTAAAAGTACTTGTGAAGGGCTCGAATCACTGCTTTCAAGGAGCAAGTAACTGTTTTGGTTGAATTGTGTCCCCCCAAAAGATAATTTAAAGTCCTAATCCCCAGGAACTGGTAATGTGATCTTATTTGGAAGAAGAGTCCTTACAGATATTATCAAGGTAAGATGATGTCTTTATGAGTTAGGATGGGTCTTAATCTAATAACTAGTGTCCTTGTTAGAAGAGGAAATTTGGGCACAGAAATGCAGAGACTCACATAGAAGGGAATGCTATATGACGATACAGAGAAGGCCATATGACAATGGATGCAAAATGATGAATCTACAAGCCAAAGACACCACAGATTGTTGGCAATGACTAGAAGCTAGGAAGAGTCAAGGTAGGATTCCACATGCTTGCCAGATCTTCAGAGAGCATAGAACTATCAGTCCCTTGATTGCAGACTATTGGCCTCCCAAACTGGGAGAGAATATATTTCTGTAGTTCTAAGCCATCTGGTTTGTGTTACTTTGTCACAATAGCCCTAAAGAAACTAATATAACACCCACAAGGATTTGTCAATAATATTTTTGGAATACAGAAAGCATACTGAGTTGATTTTTTAAATTAGATCTCTTTGGAATTATTAAAACATAATATATTGATATATAATTATTGCTTATAATAATATTCATAAGGAATATTTAAGTTTTTTTCATATTCTGAAACCTAAACCAATGACATGTTTAGTCTGTAATAACATGCTAAAAGTTATAATTAACATTCATTGAATGGCACCCCCTGCTAGGCACTGTACTAAGTATTTTATGTAAGTTATTTATAACAAATATAATTTTCTGTATAACATATGAGAATGTCATTGTTTTAAAACTGAGGAAACTTTGGTGCAAAAAGGATAATATTCAAGTTCTCACATTGTGGAAGGGACAGAAATGCATCATATAACATCAACGACACTTTGGAGGCAGTACAAGGAAGATGCAACATTTAATAAAGGGTTATTATATGCCAGGCACTGAATACTGAAGGAATGTTTCTTGAATTTACCATTTATAACCTCTACCTACCTAAAATTTTATAAAGTTTATAATACTAATGCTTCAATTACAGTGCCTAGAAAATGAAGTTCAATGGATGTTAATTTCTTTAGAGACGTGATTAGTAGTTGATTAAGCCAAGTAGAAACTGAAGATGAAAATGAGAATAAGAAGTAAAGGCAATGGTGCGGTTTGTCATGTGCAATACCTTTGTTATTATTTCCACAATATCAATGACCCATGTTCTAACATGTACTATATCTGGATATATTTGTGTAATGTGTCTTCCCCTCTGGTGTGTGTGTGTGTGTGTGTGTGTGTGTGTATGTGTGTGTGTGTTTGTCCCTTCCTCCCCCTCTCTGTCCATATGTACATTTATAATATATGTTATATATTATATATAATAAATGTTTTATGAATTTGACACAAATAAATATATAACAATTAGGATTTGACAACAAAAGAAATATTAATTTGATTTGTGGTGATATCATTGCTTGACATTAGACATCACCTCACACAATGCAAGATTTTAACATCTCTGGCATTCATACCCTCCATGCTGGTAGTAATATTCAGTCCATAACAATCAGAAAATACCGGACCAATTTCCAAATAGCATTAAAAGTGGTGAAACCAGCCCTAGTTGAAAATCTCTGAGACAGAAGATGATAAAATAGGTTGGAAGTTGGATTATGAGGTTGTATGTTGCAAAATACTATTGGTGACATTGTAGAATATATACCCAGGTCTCATTACTAGACCTCTGTATCCTTTACTTTCTTGATTATAAAGAATACTAAGCCAAACATATCGAAATTTACTTTCAATTAAGGGCGACTGTGTGACCCAATTCGACCAAAAGGGTATATGCATGTATTCTGGGGACTTTCTTCCATTAATTCATTCATTCCTTCAATCCATCAAACAACCAATCAATAATGTTTTCAGCTATCTGGCATGATTATAAAAAAGTCAAAGTACACTAGTCATCCAGTGGGATCATACTTATAAAAGTAACCTGCTGGACATAACGAATATTAAGACAGTAAAAATCTGGGGCGCCTGGGTGGCTTAGTCGGTTAAGCGTCAGACTTTCGCTTAGGTCATGATCTCGCAGTTCGTGGGTTCGAGCCCCACGTCAGGCTCTGTGCTGACTGCCAGCTCAGAGCCTGGAGCCTNAAAAAAAAAAAAAAAAAAAAAAAAGACAGCAAAAATCTGGTCCCCTGATTCATAACTGAACATCAGCAGCAGCCCTTCATTGATTATACCTTCCATTTTTGCTGTATAAGTATCTTATAGTTCAAAGTCATTTCAGTAGAGTATTCTTTCAATCATAGTAGTGTTTCCTATCATATATATTGTTAGGTAGCCTATATAAAGAGACAGAATTTTTTAAGGATCTATATGAAATTATGTCATAAATGGGTAGAAGTTGTAGCAATAATTTCCGTTTGGAAACACAGAGGCAAAGGTAAGGATAATATCTGGTAAGGTGAATAAGAAGAACATAGGAAATAATTCATTAGGGCTTAGGGTATATATAAAGGACAGGTTGAACTGTTTTATTTTTCTTTTTTTTTAAGAATAAAGTTCAAGTAAGGGAAAGAATTGGAATGTAAAAGCAAAAGAGAAAATTTAGTTTAGGAATATTTTTAGGTGAGAAAGAAATATCTCAGCTATTGATAACGAAGAAAGGTACATTTACATGCAGTAAATGTACGAAAACGTAGATGGAGAGAAGTATGTGGTCAATAAAATATTGCCAACATAAGAGATCTTAAATATAGGGTAATTTGAATGATTAAGAATTTATTTGAGTTCTGTAAATGATGTTAATAAATGCTTACATGAAGACATGTGTAACCAGCTTCTAAAAATCCTCCCCATGATTAAATCATAAACTTAAAAAAAAGTTTTTATTTATTTATTTTGAGAGAAATAGAGAGTGAACACGCGAGTGGGGAAAGGCAGAGAGAAAAGGAGAGAGAGAATCCCAAGCAGGATCTGTGCTATCAGTGCACGGTTTGATCTCATGACCATGAGATCATGACCTGGGCTGAAATTTAGAGTCTGATGCTTGGGGTGCCTAGTGGCTCAGAGTGTTAACTGTCTGTCATTGGCTCAGGTCATGATCTCACGGTTGGTGAGTTAGAGCCTGGCGTTGGGTTCTGCACAGACCATGTAGAGCCTGCTTGGAATTCTCTCTCTCTGCCCCTTCCCTGCTCATGCTTTTGCTTTCTCTCTCTAAATTAATAATTTTTTTTAAAGAGTCTCATTCTGATGCTTAACTAATTGGGCCATGAAGGTGCCCTGACATCATAAATTTTTGATTTCAGTTCATCTATTATAATCAGTCATTGAAAGAACATTTTTAAACTTAGCTTAATATCACTTTAAAATATTTTCATTTCATTATGATCAATCAGTAGCTGTGATTCTTAGATAAAAATGAAAAATATAAAATAATCTTATTTTCTAAAGCAATATGGAATGATGAAAGTGAGTTAGGAACCAAATGCAAAACTAAGAATGCAGAAATAGTTTTCCATAAATCATAAGCTACTCATTATCAGTTTGCTTTTGTTAAAAGCATATTTTCATCATTACACATACATCTTTGATTGAGTGGCCAATGAGAAAGAGCTATTTGACCTAAAAGTGAAAAAATAAAATACTGCTAGTGTAAAAAGAGACAGTTAGAAAAATGTGATTCCAAGGGGCAATTTAAAATAGGTATTTTTTTCTGGAAATATTTCATATGGTTAGTTTTATCTCATGGAAAATGCCTGAAAACATTTTTGAAAATTTCTTCCAAGCTACTCTAATAGACCATGAATAAGCTAGAAATATCAAATTTATAATTCACTTGACTAACTTTTATTTGTTAAATGATAAATCTAGGAAAGAAAATTAAATGTAGCAAATTTATGAGAATTTGTTTTACAATGTGGCAGGCCCATGATTTTTATTCTATGCAACTTTAACTATTCTGAAATCCTTGAGAATGTATTGATAAAGTGACAGAAAATTTATTCAAAATGAAGGGCCAAAGGAATAAATTAAATTTATTATCAGAGGAAATAGAAAATGTCTGTAAATTACAGCATCTATAGACAGCTATGTTTGCAACATCCCTTTAACCATGCTATGATATTTGCTAACCATGCTTTTGCTATTTGTTCTTATTACAGACCCAGATGGCCTAGGTTGATCTTTAATTTGTTAGGCTCAAAATAAAATATTTTCCTCTCCAGAGTTTAACAAAGGTTGCCCAACTTTATAGCGTAAGACATTCCAAATAAATCTGTTTCACACTGTAATGTAGCCACAAGCAGGATATAAAGATTAGAACTTTCTCTTGGGTCTTTCCAGCTGCTCAGATTTAAATACCCTCATTGCTTGACCACCTCCTTTACTTTCTATAGACTCCTTTATTTGACTTATCAAGTAACTAAATATATATTTTATTTCTTTTTTAAATGTTTATGTATTTATTTTGAGAGACAGAAAGAAAGATAGAGAGAAGAGGAGGAGAAGATAGAGAGGGAGACAAAATCCCAAGCAGGCTCCACACTGATCACAGAGCCTGATGTGAGGTGAATTCTCACCAATCATGAGATCATGATCTGAGCCAAAACCAAGTTGGACCCTGAACCCACTGAGCCACCAGGTGCCCCATATATATTTTCTTTCCATATAACTTTTTTTTTTGTAAGATACTCATGTATCCTGATGGTGTGCCCTTAATGTAAAGTGACATATCTATACCTTTGGGGATGAAAAATAACGCTTTCTCCTTCCCGTCTCCTTCCATGATATTGATTCATTTAATACACTGCTTCTATTTGGTTAGGTTTCTACTGTCATGCAATATAATTCTAGCTTTATTTTTTTTTTAAAAACATAGAAGCTTAGTATCTACAGGGTGAATGAAATATTATCTTTGTATGAATTCTTTTGTGTTAAAGAACAAATTTCCACTCAAATAATAAAATTATTATTATTTTTAAAAATATTTTTATTTATTTCTAGGAGAGAGAGAGAGAGACAGAGTGAGCAGGGGAGGGTCAGAGAGAGAGGGAGACACAGACTCTGAAATAGGCTCCAGGCTCTGAGCTGGCAGTCAGCACAGAGCCCAACGCAGGGCTCAAAACCACGAACCGCCAGATCATGACCTAAGCGAAAAGTCAGACGCTTAACCAACTAAGCCACCCAGGCGCCCCGATAATAAAATTATTTTAACTAATTTTTGAATAAATGTTATAAATGTTTAAGACAGTAAGTAAAGAAGTTTCTTGATTAATATACAACTCTGTTCTTGGGGTACTGTTTTAGAATACTGCTATATTGTGCTTAGTTGTAAATATGTGCTGGCATTACACTGATTTATTTAATATATTTTTTGTTGAAAGCCATGTTTAGGTAATTTATGAGGTATCAATAATAAACAATGCGAAAATATTGAAAAAATAACTTACTATCTTAAAAATTATTACTTAAGAAATAGACTGATGAGAGAATAAATTGCTGGATTCAAAATTATCGTACAGAAAAACAAAACAAAATGAAGAACTGAGAAATTCAGGAAGGGCACACAGGGTAGGGAAGTTAAGTCACACTGTTGATAATCAAGACAAAATTATTTATTTTTTTAACTTGAGCAAATGAAAGTAAATTTTATTGATAATATATAGCATTTCCATATTTTTTATTTGATTTATATTCATTTGTGGAAAAGTCCTATGAAGAAACTTCTTATTCCTTTAACATCTCCTTCACTCTGAACAACTATCTTTACTTGGCTATTAGTGGACAAATGTATGCAAAGAACTCTGAGGAATGAGCAGCTGGTAATATAACATGTGACAAACCTAATGCCAGATACAGAGTAAGTTCACATAAAGGTAATTGCCTCCTTCCTCTATCCCAATTCCACTTCTGATGCAACTTCTTTGATGAGTAGTCTGTTGTAGTTTCTAATTTCATAATGCTATTTTTAATTTTCTTTATGATTATATATTCTCTGTGTAGTAATATTATTCATATACCTTTTCACTGAGGTGGGTTTTTATGAACATCCCAGGTATGACCAACTAGAAATACTTTGTACTGCACACATCACAGAGAGAAAATGTTTGCCTCATTAAGCAAATGCACTGCCTTAACTATACCATGCAATTGTCAAGACGATAATTAAAAGCACAGGCAAACTGGAAAACAAACACACCCACAAAGCTTACAAGAAATTTTAAACTTTCTAATAAACATCTTCATTGTGAATGACTTATATTTATGGTTTCATTCATTATGGTCTTTCATTGAAAAGTACAAAAATACTTGTCATGCTCACCAGCTTAACAATAAAAATCTGTCCATGTACATATGCCACATTATGTCATGCTGACTAGGGGTATATATGGAGTAGCCTATCAAAAAATATGATTTATAACTCATCAGTTACATGGTAAAATATGCAAAAACCAAAAGACATTTATCAAAAAAGTAGTAAGGAAAAAAAGTAAGGAAAAGCTAATAAAGTATTAAGGAAAGCAGAAATGAGGTAAGATTAAAAGTAAAAAGGAATTATAATAAATAAGGAAATTTTGGCCTCAGTATTTGGCCAAAATCTAGTCTTTAGCTTCTTCTCCAATTTCAGCTGTTTAGAAGAATAAATAGTTAAAAAATGTCTACTTTGATATCATTTTAGTAGCCTAAAATGCTTACGTAATCAAGTCATTTATGGTCATATATAATTATCATATGCCAATGGTACAAACAAGATATCTTATTTGGATTTATTTTAAACATATAAATATTCACTTTCAAATACTGGTAAGCATTCAAGATGTAACTGCAGTTACATGGTGGAATAGCCCATGATGACATATTTTAAAGTTTGCAAAAGAATACATTTTTACTGTATTTTTCAGACAACAATACTAACGTGGGAGCACTTACTAATGGTTGCTTGCAGGGAAAATAGTTCGTTTCCTGGAATCTACTACATAAGTTAACCAAACCAAGGTACTTTGACAGTGCAAAAATTCCATACATGATGTCAACTGCAACATTTTACAATCATTCTATTGTAGGAAAGATGTTAGAATTGCATGCAGAAGAGACATAAAACAAATGGAAATTGAGCAAAAGATTTTCCTCACTTTAAAGCCAATTACATTGCCAGTTACCAGATTTTTAGATCTAAGTTTTAAGAAGCAATATTTGTCAACTCATTTAAGAAACAAGTAAAATATTTTTTAAGATAGAAACAGCAACATGATGAGGATAAAAATACTAAGTTTACTTTACAAAACTGGGCACATACCTTCTATTTGAGAGCTGGTATAAACTTCATCACCTCTGACAAACTTTAGATCCAGGAGTAGCTGAGATGAGTCTTGAGCTGTCAGAAAGAAAAGTTAGTAACTCTTATTATCAGCATTTTGGAAAAGCTACCTAAAAATATCTTTGTCCTTTAGTTACATCAGTTGAAAGTATGCATCTACCTAGTATTTGACTGTGATGTCATATAGGAGTCATTAGGAGTCATAGGAGTCACTGAACAGCAGAGAAAGCTAAAAATGATTAACCTGAATCACAATGAAAATGTTTGAAATCTGGTAATTAAACTTGTATAACAATACAAGTGTAATAAAATTCCAAAATATAAAAATCACATTTGTTTTTACATCTTAAGAAGCTCATTTATACATTACATGTTACTTTCAGTCCCAGATTTGCCTCTGACTTGCAGGGATTTTAACACTTGCCTTGAGAACAGTGAAGCAGGAAGTTAGTTCAAAAGGGCAGAGGCAGTGAAAGAAGATATAAAAAGAAGCAGAATAAACCTAATATGCAACACTGCAATCAGTTTGAAAGAACACGTATACTGTCAGGGATGATAAGATATCCAAGTTAAAAGCTGCATTGAATTCTGAAGTAGCTGAACTGTTCTCCAGTTCCTAAGATGCATGGCTCTATACTAGGATGCTGGGTTGGACTTCAAACGCTTTGTACTGTGAACTCTGTGGGGTCCCATTTAGTTACATGACAAGGTTAATAGTGTTCTCAGAGTTGTCCACTACTCAAATATGTGGTGAGTGGCTGTATAGCAGTTCCCAGCATTGGCTCAGTGGTCCAAATATATACCTTTCTCATTTCTAAAATTGTACTTAAAATACATTCCCTGATCAATGGCCATTGCTGGAAAAAATTGGGCAACAAACTAAATAAAGTAGTATTAGAATATAACGTAAAATATAAAATAAGTACTCATGAGTCCATACTGATATAAATGCATGATTGAATAAATGAGAACAAAGGGACAAATCTCCTGTGCATAAGAATGCCAAAGAAAGAAGCATCTGGGTGGCTCAGCTGGTTGAGTGACTGAGTTCGGCTTAGGTCATGATCTCAGTTCATGAATTCAAGACCCGCATATGGATACACAATGATGGTGCAGAGCCTGCTTGGGATTCTCTCTCTCTCCCTCTCACTCTGCCTCTTCCTTGTGTGTACTTGCTCTCCCTGTCTCTCTCAAAATAAATAAATAAACTAAAAAACAAAACAAAAAACAAAAAAAATCAAATTGTGTAGATGGTCTGACTTCAAGGAAGTAAAAGATAACTTCTCACTCCTTATGTATGGGGAGCCCATAGTGACTTCCTTATGAAGAGGAGAGCATGGAAGTGGCAGGGCAAGGAAGGGTAACTTTACAATGCAGAAAGTTGACAAACACTACCTCAGGCAGGGACCACCATTAATATCAATATCATAAGTCATGATAATAGAATGTACGTTTGATATGATGCAGTGAAAATGACACATTACATTGAAGAGTGTGGACCCTGGCCAAACCCTAGATATGATTTTTCAGGCATGAACTTTTTTTTTTTTTTTTGAGAGAGGGTGCCAGTGAGCAAGGAGCAGAGACAGAGAGAGAGAGAGAGAGAGAGAGAGAGAGGGAGAGGGAGATGGTTTTATATTCCCCATAGCTAATTCTAATAAAGAGTAACAGTTTAGAGCAATGATTTTGGACATAATCTCTGGTCATTCCTCCGTGTCATAGATCTCAAGGAATTTGCAGACTGCTAAGAAAGAACTTATTTTATAGATGATGAAACTACTACTAATAAAAAAAAAAAAAACAGAAGAAGAAGAAATGTGGGTTTTTTGCCCACAGCTAATGATTGGGTATTTTGTTTGCTGAGTGGCATATGCACTAGGATGTTCATAAACTTCTAAGTGCCATGCCATGACCATCTAGAATCTCTTTGACCTTATTTCCAAAAATATGCTAATTATTTTCTCTGCATTAGTAAAAGTAGGTAATAATAAATAATTTTATGCAGCTTGTGATAAAAGTACAATTACATATCAATAAAAATGTTTAATGTTATATTCTTATAAATTCCAAAATTTTATATTAATTTGACTTGAAATTAGAGTAGCACTGAGGAAGCTTTTATATATATTTCTGAAAATGCTAAAAGTATATACTAATTTATAAAGTACAGAAATTTATCACTATGTACCAGAACCTATCTGTAAAGTTCATGTTCAAAGTCGTAGATGTCTAAAGTAAGATTCTATGTTCTGCAGTGGGATAATCAATGTATCTAGCTGTGACAATAGCATAAACCATTTATTAATCCTGAAAAGATAATTTGGGAATATATAGAAAACCCAAAATACACCTAATAAAATTCACTGATAATGTTTAAAAATGCACATCTTGAACAATTGTTTTATCAAAATATATGATGGAATTCCTGAAATGAGCAATCTAATCAGTAAGGTGATTTCAAATAGTTAAACACATTGTTAAATATTTTTAATACTATAAGTAATAAAGAGGCTAAAATCAAACTTCACTCCTTAAAATACAGAATTAAACTTTGTGAACATAATTTTAGAGTGTAAGATATATTTTTGTATCCTACAAAATGCCCCAACTTATTTTCAAGATAAGTAAGGTTGCTTTGTTCAGAGTATAGTTATTTATAAGATGAGGTATTTATTGAGAGCCAGCATATAATCCTGTATCTAATTACTTCAGAGGACTGATTAAAAAAACAGGAATTTTGTTTCTCAATGTACGTATAGTAGGCAAAACTCTTAGATACTCCCTTAAGATTCTTAACCCGCGATATACACATTTCTCCCAGTTATTCAATCAAGCACTAATCAAGGTGTTGCTGTGAATGAATTTTGAAGATGAAAAAGTCTCAAATGACTTTAAGTTAGAGATTTTCTAGGTGGGTCTAGCCTAAATATGTGAGGCCATTTAAAAGTATGTCTAGAGGCCAGAGAAAGAAAGGGCCTCAAAGAAATGGGAACCTGAAGCAGCTATCACACTCTGGCCATGAAGAAGCAAACCAACATGTCATAGAGACGGTCATATGGCAGGTAACTGTAGGTGGATTCTAGGAATTAAAAATGGCCCCGGATGATAACAAGCAAGAAAACAGACACCTCGGTCTGAGAACTGCAAGGAACTGAATCGTTTAAATGACCATTGAACTTCTATGAAGGCTTTGAACTTTATTTAATATTTGCAGCCCTAGGTACACTTTAGATTTTAGCCTCATGAGACACTGAGCAGGGGATTCTGCTAACGGCACCCAGACTGGTGACCTATGGAAACTAGGAGATAATAAATTTGTGTTGTTTTAAACTATTATTAAATTTAAAATAAATTTTTCACAGCAATTATGCACTAAATTGCATAAAGTAATGATATTTATAAATACCTTAGTAGTACCTCTTTTTAGATGTAAATATATAGTTTAAGATGAATTATATAATATTAAACAATGCATTCACCAGCTTTGTTTGTATTTCAAAATTTGATTATGAATTACTCTATTTCTGAACTGAATATATGTTTAAACATGTAGATTTGCTAAAATAGAACTACCCTATGACCTAGCAATTGCACTACTAGGTATTTACCCAAAGAATCCAAAGAATGCAAAAATACTAATTCAAAGGGATACATGCACCCAATGCTTATAGCAACAGTGTCTACAATACCCAAATGGTGGAAACAGCCCAAATGCCCACTGAATGATGAGAGGATGAGGAAGATGTCATATATATATGTATATATGTATAATCATATTGAAATATTAGTCTTAAAAAAGAATAAAATCTTGCCATTTGCAATGACATGGATAGAGCTAGAGAGGATTATGCTAAGTGAAATAAGGTCACTTTTTATAAGCTGACATTTTGCTTTGACTGAAAAGTTTTGTTTTTTTAATCACTTTCAAAAAAGATATATTTAATAGACAGTCAATGATTTCGTGTTTTTCTCCATTTTATGAGTAGTAATTTTAAAAAACATATAATTTTTAGTTACATAAGTATCAGAAGTATATGAAGGAATTTCTTCATAATAACACACTTGACTAACTTTATGAGTATGTCTATATCACCTTTCACATACTGAACTAGTTTTATGTTATTTTTCTTTTTTGTGCTTTAATACAATGATCATAAATCTCAGTTTTTTCTATTTTTCAAAGATCTAAACAGATAGTAGCAAAAAAAAAAAAGAAATTACACCCATATATCAAACATGCTTCCATATTATACTATAAACATATATATGTATATATATATGTATAGTAAACAAAATTATCAAAAGATTCTTGATTATGAGTCATTAGGGAAAGCAAGTTAAAACCACAGTAACACCTCTATTACTATTAAAATGAAAACAACTACAACTGGCAACACAAATCACTTTGAATTATGATTTACACAGAGCAAATAGAATTCTAATACAGTGTCTATTCCAAATATATTTTTGGAATAAGAAGATTTTATAATAAGAAGATATAAATGTAAGGGCAAGTAGATATTGTAATATAGATATGCAGGTGTGTATAATGTATAATAACATATATTAGAGAATATGTGATATATTTAATATTTTATGTCCTGATATATGTTAAATATACCAAATGTATATTATGTTAATACGTATCTGTATCTGCATAAATACATTTTTATTTCCTCCCAATTTTGAGACTTATTATAAATTTTATAAGTTTTATGTTAATATATTACATCTGTTTCCTTAATTATGCTTTAGTAACTGTCTTTAAATTTTTTGAATTATTCTGTGTGGGAGCCCGACTGTGACCACAAGAAAGCGTGGTTAGGGACGTGGGGATGTGCCTGCACACGGGGCTCCCTGCCTGGGCAAAGCATGCCTGCAAACAGGATGCTCTGCCAGGAGGCCTGCACACAATATCCAAGTTTAATGGTCCGCTCGCAAACGAGGGAACATGCCCTCCTTAGAAGTAAGGAGAAGGCTGGAGTTGTGGGCAGGCCTCTTAGTAAACATGTTGTGGTCGCTTCCTCCCTTTGCTCCCCCCTGTCCTTGAAATGTGTTTGGCTACTTGCCCTTAATTGGTAAAGGAATGCATCTTGTAGACTTCAGTTTGTATCCAGTTACCGGGGTATAAAATAAACCGCAAGAGGGGCTTGCGTAGAATTGTTCCTCCGGCCGGAGTTGTGTCTGTGTCTGTCTTTTGTGTGTGTCTTGTCCTTTGTGTCATTTTGTCTTCAACAATTCTTGTCTGAAATTTATTAGGTATATTATCTTGCATGGTGATAAATGTACATTTGTCAAAATTCTCATAGCATCAAGGATTATTAATATTGATAGTGATTAAATAAAATTTAACTATTAATTCTCATTATGGACTTACTTTATATTAGATATTTCACAGTAAAGAAAATTAGTTATTTTCCTTTTCCATTGTGGAAAGTTATCTATAATTAATTTTAATTTTTGTTATGGATTATGATCCTTATGCCAATAGGACTGTGAGGCCATAGAATCCAAAGGATAAATCATCTTCTCCATCAATGTAGATATGATTCTCAGTGGTCACATAATTTAAAAATTAAATAGACAAACTTTCTTCCCTCTTCACACATACAACCTCCCCCACACACACATGCAAACACACACACACACACACACACACACACACACACATGATACACCACTATTGAGAGCTGGGACAGGGTAAACATAACAAAAGTTCCCAAAATGATGGAAACATGGGAAACACAGAAGTCAATGGTTCATGGTTATGGTGATGCCACACTACTGCTCAATAGACTTTGAGAAGTCTATTTACAATGTCTTACTAATAGAAGTTTCTTAATTTGAATTAGAATCTGTTTACTAAGAGGTACTTTCTTGTCTACTGCTTTTGGTGATAACACAATCTATTTTCTGAGATGATATTATTTTCTATCTTTTTCGATACCCTCTTATGAAGTGGTATTAGGGGGCACAGCTCCTAGTGTATTATATGCATTTCACAGCATACTTTTTGCTGCTACAAATTCAGACCACTCAGGGTTGTATCAGAATCTACTCTTTCTTAATCTGGGCTCTGATTCTCTTTGTAACTACATGTCCTTCAAAATATTAGAAGGTATTTGATCCATTTTCTCCCATGTAGTTTCATGTGCCACTAATTATACTCAAGGTTCTTTACTAGACAGAAGTCTCATAAACCCTTACTTTGTTTCCTGCACCCATGCAATATTTTCTCAAATTAGTGGCAGCTACACAGAAGCCAACAGAAATTCGGAAGTCTTAATGGCATTGTTGCATAACATACTTTATAGTATTGTTTCTTATGATTTGGCATCTAAAACCAGTTCTATCTCCACAAAGTCCATTACTGGGCTTCTTTTACTGCCTTTCATTCTTGCCTGTAAATAAGACTCCTTCCCCTGCCCCCACCTCCCACAAGCTTACCTCTGTCTTGTATTACACCTTGCTAATTTGGATTATCCCAAACAATTACCTGAAGTTAAGGGGTTCTGTAGAAACCTAGTTCACTTTTCACTATTGCCAAATGTTTCTCAATGGATAACTAGCTTTCCAACATCTATTGTCCATCTTCTCACCACGTTTTTCTCCCAGTCTGCAAGGTCACTGACACATATTTTAAATTCTCTTAAGGCCATTTCAAGGTACATGTTTTTTATACCATACAGATTGTCTAATTCTAAATAAGAAAGTATTGAGGTATTTACAGGCTCAAATATAATAAAAATGTATTCTTTCTCCTGCAACAACACTGGGCAGGTACAGAGGTTGGGGGCAGGTAAAGAGGTTTCTCTGCTTAATCATTCAGGGTTAGATGCTGACCAAGGCTATGCTACTGTGTTCAACACATGGCTTCCACATTATCCCTAAAATAATCTGCATCCATGTTAACCAAAAGGAAGAATCACATAATGGAGGGTGTGTGGGAGTTGTTATGAGCCAAAACTGAAAAGACTTCACATTATTTCAGTGCTCATAACCCATTGACTTGAACTCATCACATGGCTCTATTTAACAATACCAAAGGTAGTGGTGCCTGGGTGGCTCAGTCAGCTAAGCCTCCAACTTCGGCTCAGGTCATGATCTCACTGTTTGTAGGTTCGAGCCCTGCATCGGGCTCTGTGCTGACAGCTAGCTCAGAGCTTGGAGCCTGCTTCAGATTCTGTGTCTCCCTCTCTCTCTGACCCTCCCCTGCTCACACTGTCTCTCTCTCTCTTAGAAATAAATTTTAAAAAATACATTAAAAAAAAAACAGTATCAGAGGCTGGCAAATACTAATTCTACCCAGGAAGAAGAAGAGAAATGACAATGTGGTGGGCAATTTCTAAAGAGAGAATAGAACTGAAGAATACTAAGAAAACTTTTTCCTGTCAGAGGTAGATCTTACACAGATTTCAAAAAGAGTAGTAGAAAGATTGGCCATATTTGAACTAAGCAAACATCTGCAGACCGCTGGAAATAATTTAGGGTGCTTTTAAAGTATTCTGAAAAGCGCAATCAAAGGCTAATAATAAATAATAGAATACAGATGAGTTGTAGCAAATAAAATGCTTGGGTAATCTTAAAATTTGAATGTTCATGCATAGTCATTCTCATGCTAACATACTGATGGTGCTCAACTTGGCACCAGTGGGTTTAATTATATTGAGGAAAATGTAAACGATCCTGGTGAATTCCAGCCTTGGTTGACACAAATCTCCTTTTGCTTGATAAAAAGTATTGATCATGCAATGTCTAATTTTGGGTATCACTATGCATCCACTCCAAGATGTGGACATTTTCTATCATCAAAATAAGTTAATAAAATTGATTAAAGGCCCAGATGACAAGTAAGGTGCTAAGCCAAAAATCACTACAAATTTCAAGTCATTATTAAAACCAATCGCACTTTTGATGTTCAAATTTTGAGTAAACTTACAGCATCTTAAAATACCAGTTGGAACATTTGGATTCATATCACCTTCTTTTCAGAAATGTCATTGGTTTTTACATAAAAATAGAATTAAAGACATACAATTGTTTTTTACAGTCTTTCTCTCTGAAATACATAAGTCCCAGGACAATGAGGTAAACCAAAACGTTTGTACATGTTAATTTTTTTTTCCTCTGGAAAGAGGGTTTGCACCTATCAGTATAATCTAAAAAGTGCTCAAGAAGTCAAAATGGCTAAGTAACATTGATCTATACGGTTGTCAGGATTTGGTTTTTAACTAAATTTTATTTTCAAGAAAAGTTTTGCTTAAGTATAACTGCATCATTTTTCTAAATATATAAAGTAGATAGGGAAAATTTAGTGTGGGCAAACATTGTATATATCTGATTTCCATGAAATTCTATTGTGTTGTCTTCCTAGAACAAATCCCATAGTCCGAGATAGCACGAAATTCCACTCCGACAAGTATTCGTGATCTCATGTCTACTTTGTTCTATGTTCTATCTCTTTCTATTATTATTTTTCAGTTTCTCAGTGTTCAGCGATCACAGTATCTTTTGACCTTGAACACCCCTCTAAAAAGTCTCTCCAACTTTTTCAGTTGTTTTCAGGCATTCTTTTTTATGTATACTGTTCTCTTTTATGTGTGGGAGCATATTCTCTTTTCTGCCCTGCTGTTTGCTTTCTCCTGCTGTCTTGTTATTTCCTCTAAGGCCTCTTGCTGAATTCCCTTTATACCAAGCTTTCTTCCTGGGCTGCAAATCCCCCAGTACTACATCTGCTCCTGTTCTGCAATCCTGCTGTGCCCACATTTTCTAGAGCTGCACTACTTCCCTTCATGCTATTTTTAGGATCTCCCCTGAAAGGTGCACCCTGATGTTTAGGTTGGTACTGGAATCCTTCCCCTAATTCCTGGAAAGTGTACCTTAGAATCCATGGCTTTGAGGAGTAAGGCAATTTTCTCAGAAAATGGAATGTGGTATCAAAGATAAAAACAAATCCTTTAATCGCCTATAATTTTTGGCTTTTTAAATTAAGAAAAATAATGTTGCCCCTAGTATACTAAATAGCACTCCAATCATGTTCTGAGGGGAGAGGTTAGAGATTTTTGAAAATTAAAAGAGATGTTTGTGCTTTCTTTTTACCTTTACTTCTTACCCATTGTGTGTGGGTTACACTGTAACAACTTCCTTCCAAAACTTCTTGAAATGACCCATGTGGCGCTTCCACCTACAGAGTCCTCCTCTTGCTGAAGCCTTCATTAAAAGTTACTTGTTATGTGACCTTTTCTTCACATCAAGGAGTAGAATCCTTAATTGTTTTTTGACCTACATAATTCATATAAAACCTGCATTATCCTCTGTGTCATGATTGTTTTCCCTGAAGTTATGAACAAAGGAGGGCAAGAAACAAAACTTAATCGATGTCGTATGTGAAATGGAGTATGTGGAAGTCAGAGTATATGTTTACTGACCTAATAATAATTTACTTTATTTACTTTATTTTTTATACATTTTAGTTTTATAACATTCAGTACCATATTTGTTTCAGTAGTAAATTCAGTTATTTATCACCTACCTATAACTCCTAATGCTCATCACATGTACCTTCCTTAATACCCATCACCCTTCTAGCCCATCTCCCACTCACCGCCATCCATCAAGCCTCAGTTTATTCTCTATTGTTGAGTCTCTTGTGGTTTGTTTCCTTTTCCTCTCTTCCCCCCTTTCCGTATGTTTATGTTTTGTTTCTTAAATTTCACATATGACTTAAATCATATATTTGTCTTTCTCTGATTGACTTATTTTGCTTAGCATAATCAATTCATATCATTGCAAATGGCAAGATTTCATTTGTTTTGATGGCTAATATTTCGTTGAATATTTAATCATCTTCATCCATTCATCAGTAGATAGACATGTAGGCTCTCTCTATAGTTTGGCTATGGTGGATAGTGCTGCTATAAACATTAGAGATCATGTACTCCTTTGAATTTGTATTTTTGTATCCTTTGGGTAAATACTGAAGAGTGCAATTGCTGGGTCATAGAGTAGTTCTATTTTTAGATTTTGAGGAAACTCCACACTGTTCTCCAGAGTGGCTGCACCAGTTTGTATTCCCAGCAGTGCAAGAGGGTTCCTCTTTCTTTGCATCCTCACCAACACCTGTTGTCCTTGTGTTAGGTTAATATTAGCCATACTGACATGGGTGAGGTGGTATCACATGGTGGTTTTGATTTATATTTCTCTAATAATAAGTCACCTTGAACATCTTTCCATGTGTCTGTTAGCCATCTGGATGTCTTCTTTGGAAAATGTCTATCTGTGTTTTCTGCCCATTTCTAATTGGGTTGTTTTGGGGGGTGGTTGAGTTTGATAAGTTCTTTATATTTTTGGATAATAATGCTTTATCTGATATGTCATTTCCAAATATTTCCTCCCATTCCATAGGCTGCCTTTTAGTTTTATTGATTTTTCCCTTTGCTGTGGAGAACCTTTTCATCTCAATGAAGTCCCAATATTTCATGTTTTCTTTCATTGCCCTTGCCTTCAGAGACATGTCAAGTAAGAAGTTGCTACCACTGAGGTTGAATGGGTGACTGCCTGTGTTGTCCTCTAGGACTTTGATGGTTTCCTGTCTCAAATTTAGGTCTTTCATCTATTTTTAATTTATTTTTGTGTATGGTGTAAGAAAGTTGTCCAGTTTCCCAAAACCATTTGTTGAAGAGACTATGTTTTTTCCATTGGATATTCTTTCCTGTTTTGTCAAAGATTAGTTGAGCATATAGTTGTGGATCCATTTCTTGATTTTCTATTCTGTTCCAATGATCTATGTGTCTTTTTTATTTTCTGTGTGCTAGTACCATACTGTCTTGATGTATACAGTTTTGTAAGATAGCTTAAAATATGGAATCGTGATGCCTCCAATTTTATTTTGCTTTTTCAGGATTGCTTTGGCTATTTGAGGTATTTTGTGGTTCTGTACAATTTTAGGATTGTTTGATCTAGCTCTGTGAGGAATGCTGGTGGTATTTTGATAGGGATTGCATTAAATGCATAGATTGCTTTGGGTAGTATGGACATTTTAACGATATTTGTTCTTCCAATCCATGAACATGGAATGTTTTTCCATTTCTTTGTGGCTTCTTCAATATCTTTTGTCAATCTCTATAGTTTTAGATTACAGATTTTCTACCTCCTTTGTTAGGTTTATTCCTAGGTATCTAATTGTCTTTGGTGCAACTGTAAATGGGATTCATTTCTTGATTTCTTTTTCTGGTGCTTCTTTATTCATGTATAGAAATGCAACATAATTCTGTATATTAATTTTATATTCTGTGAATTTGCTGAATTCATGTATTAGTTCTAGCGATTTTTTGGTTGAGTCTTTACAGTTTTCTGCTTAGAGTATCCTGTCATCTGTGAACAATGAAAGTTTGATTTTTTTCTTGCTGCTTTGGATGCCCTTTAATTTTTGCTGTTGTTCTTGTTGCTGCCTGCTTACTGAGGCTAAGACTTCCAATATTATACTAAAAAGTAATGTTGAGATTGGGTATCCTTGCCTTGCACCTCATCAGAGGGGAAAGGCTCTCAGTTTTTCCCCATTGAGGATGCTATTAGCTGTGGGTCTTTTATATATGGCCTTTAAGATATTGAGGTACAGTTCATGTATCCCTACTTTGTTGAGGTTTGTTTTTTTTTTTTAAATCAAGAATGGATTCTGTATTTTGTCTTGCTTCTTCTGCATCCATTGATGGAATCATATGGTTCTTATCCTTTCTTTTATTAATGTGGTGTATCACCTTGATTGATTTGCAAATACAGACCAGCCCTGTAGCGCAGGAATAAATCCCACTTGATCATAGTGAATAATTCTTGTAATATACTGTTGAATATGATTTACTAGTATCTTGATGAGAATGTTTGCATCCAGGTTCATCAGGGATAGTGTCTGTAATTCTCCTTTTATAGTGGGGTCTTTGTCTGGTTTTGGAATCAAGGTAATGCTGGATTCATAGAATGCTTTTGGAAGCTTTCCTTCCATTTCTATGTTTTTGGAACCATTTCAGAAGAATAGGTATTAATTCTTCTTTAAATGTCTGGTAGGAATCTCCTGGGAAGCCATCTGGTCCAGGACTCTTATTTGTTGGGAGATTTTTGATAACTGATTCAATTTAGTTTTTGGTTACAAGTCTGCTCAAATTTTCTATTTCTTCCTGTTTCAGTTTTGGAAACTCAGTTTCTGAGTTTCTAGGAATTTGTCCATTTCTTCCAGATTGCCCAGTTTGTTGCCATATAATTTTTCATAGTTTTCTCTTATAGTTGTTTGTAATTCTGTAGTGTTGGTAGTTATCTCTCCCTTTTCATGCTTGATTTTATCTATTTGGGTCCTTTCTTCTTTTTTATAAATCTGGCTAAGTGTTAATCAATTTTATTCATTCTTTCAAAGAACGAGTTCCTGGTTTCATTTATCTGTTCTGCTATTTTTAAAAAATTGTTGTTGTTTGTCATTGTTGTTTCTATATCATTTATTTCGGTTCAAATCCTTATTATTTCCCTTCTGCTGGCTTTACGCTTTATTTGCTGTTCTGTTTCTAGCTCCTTTAGGTGTAAGGTTAGATTGTGTATTTGGGACCTTTCTTGCTTCTTGAAACAGGCTTAAATTAAAATATACTTTCCTCTTAGGACTGCCTTTGTTGCATCCCAAAGGGGTTAGACTGTGGTGTTCTCATTTTCATTTGTTTCTATTTTTTTAATTTCTTCTTTAATTTCCTGATTAACCCATTCATTTTTAGTAGGATGTTATTTAACCTCCATGTATTTGAGGGCTTTCCAAAATTTTTCTTTTGGTTGACTTCAAGTTTCATAACATTGTGATCTGAAAATATGCATGCTATGATCTCAATCTTTTTGTAACTGTTGAGGATTGGTTTGTGACCAAGTATGTGATCTATTCTGGAGAATGTTAGTGCACTTGAGAAGAATGTGCATTCTGCTGCTTTAGGATGAAATGTTCTGAATATATCTATTAAGTCCATCTGGTCCAGTATGTCATTCAAAGTCACTGTTTCTTGTTGATTTTCTGCCTAGATGATTTGTCCATTGCTATAAGTGGGGTATTAAAGTCTCCCACTATTACTGTATTATCTCAGTGAGTCTCTATGTTTGTTACTAATTGATTTATATATTTGGGTTTTCTCAATTTGGGGGTATAAATATTTACAATTGTTAGATCTTTTTGATGGATAGACCCCATGATCCAGTATGATATAATGCCCTTCTTCATCTCTTGTTATAGTCTTTGTTTTAAAATCTAGTTTGTCTGATTTAACATGGCTACTCCAGCTTACTTTTGACAACCATTAGCATGATAAATTATTCTCCATGCCCTCACTTTCAATCTGTAGGTGTTTTTAAATCTAAAATGCTAACATTAAAATACAAAGTGGGAAATGCACCTAACACTACAAAAGTGAAATATCACTATGTATATATTTATTTTATTTAACTTATCCTATTAATTTTTGGTTTGGGGAATATAAATAAAATGGCTTAATTCATACCTCCTTTGATTCTTTAGTGAATAACCTCTCAGGTGACAGCAAACAAAGGCTTCTTTATTTCATTGACATCAAATGGCTAGAGAAATAAGGTACTCCATTATTTACAAGCTCTAACACTACTTTAAAAATAATATAATTTTCATTTTTTCTTAAATTCTTCTGATTTTTCTCATTGTATATTGTCACTACTATTACCAAAATATATATACCAAAAGTATATATGTATATATTTATATGTATATATAAATATGCCAAAAGTATATATTTCTGAGATTCTGCTTATAAAACAGAGATGAGGATTTAATATATTTTTATTTTTAAGTTGAAAGTTATTCAATTATTTTTATATGTATTACCATAACACATATAATTTAACATTATAAACATCTGTACTTTTTAAACTGAGAACTCAAGGAACATGATATAATGAAAACAATTTTTCACATTGAGTCCTAATGATTTAACTATTATTGTTTATACATTTTATGAATTTTTACTTGATTCTCACGAAGAATTTAGCAAGTGAGTGCATTTGTTAAAAGAACTATTAAAAGTGTGGTATATATGTCAAATATATTGTTATAGGTGTATAACTATAGTAATAATTAATGTACAAGTAAATTTTTTTATGTTCATAATAACACTGTTACTATTTTCCCAGGATGTTTTTAAAGCAATAAGTGATTTTTGTACAGCACTGTCTTACATTTAGGTTAACCAATGTCATTTAAAGCTTTCCTCAGAAATATTTTTGTATTTTATTATATAAATATTTTAAAATCATTTTTAGAGTTTTCACCAGAAATGATTCAATAAACAGGAAAATTTTATAAATACATAGAAGTCGCAATATTTTTATAACGATGTCATAATAGTACTTGGTAGTAACTTTTAACTATTCTTACTAGGTGTATGATATATATTCAATGATTATGAAGCTACTAATATATTTAATCTCATTATCATTATGAATCATATATTTAAAAGCCCCCAAATCCTTTTTTCTTTTAGATAAGCAATATGTTTTCATTACAAGAAATTTCAAGATATAAGCATTAGGGAAAAATAACTCATTTTATTGCCAATCGTTAATAATTGCTCTTAATATTGTGATAGGTTGAATCATGTCATCCAAAAGATATGTCCAAATCCAAACCTCTAGAATATCAGAATGTGACCTTATTTGGAATAATGATCTTTGCAGATGTAATTACAATAAAGATTGCAAGATTAGATCAGGTGATCACAGTGACCCCTGTCCTTATAAAAGGCAGAAGACGGCAGAGACACAGACACATACAGGGAAGAAGGCCATGTGACAATAGAATCAGAGTTTGGAACTATGTTGACACAAGCCAAGGAAAACCAGGACCCACCAGACACTGGAAGAGACATAGAGGGCTTCTCTCCTAAAGACTTTGGAGAGAATACGACCCTATAACATCTTGATTTTGAACATCTGGTGTCTAGGATTGTGGGAGAGTTCTTTCTGTTTAAACAATCCAGTTTGTGGTAATAAGCTACATGAGTCTTGTGGTGCCAATGGGTCCAATATTTTAGAGTATCATATATTTAAATTACAGTATGTCTTTTATAACTTGTAGTGCTAGAATCTTGCTAGCTCCTTCAGAATTTGCATTTGAAGTGTGCTTTCCTTTGATTATAGTTACTTCCTTATATATTCCTGTGTTAAATTATTTCCTGAATTTTATTTTCCCTTTTCTTTATGGAATTGATTTTAAAGTGTTTTATTGGACATATATATGTATTAAAATTTAATATCTGATATAAGGATGTGTCTTAAAATCCATGTTCTGGGATAATTCACTTAGCAACACTCTCTTTTAATGGATTATTTTTTTAATTTTTTAATGTTTATTTATTTTTCAGAGACAGACACACACACACACACACACACACACACACACACAAGTGCAAGTAGGGGAGGGGCAGAGCGAGAGGGAGACAGAATCTGAAGCAGGCTCCAGGCTCTGAGGTGTCAGCATGAAGCCTCAGGTGGGGCTCTAACTCACGAACTGCAAGATTATGACACGAGTCAAAGTCGGACGCTTAACCGACTGAGCCACCCGGGCAAGCCTTAATGAATTCTTAATAAAAAATCTTCTAATCAATGGGGTCTTAGATTGAATTTATTTCTTTTAATTTTTTTAATGTTTATTTGTTTTTGAGAGAGAGAGAGAGAGACAGCATGCAAGTGGGAGAGGGGCAGAGAGAGAGGGAGACATAGAATCCAAAGGAGGCTCCAGGCTCTGAGCAGTTAGCACAGTGCCTGAAGCGGGGGTCAAACTCATGGACCGTGAGATCATGACCTGAGCCAAAGTCGAATGCTTAACTGACTGAGCCACCCAGGCGCCCCTTAGATTGAATTTACTATGGCATTTAGATATAGCAACTTCTAGATTTACTAATTTTAAAGCATATTTTTTTCTTTAACTTTCCACACCTTTGTCTTTTCTGTAAAGAATTCCATTTGTGAATAAATTTTGTATTTTTGTTTTAAATTTTATTTTCTGTTTTATTAAATTCTAAATCTTCTCTGTTAATGGTGGTCTGCTCTTATAATTATGTTATATTTTGTGTCTGTCTTCTGAGTTAATTTTTAAAATTGTATTTATTTTGTCACCTCATGTTAGAAATTAGAGACTTTACTTTAAGACCTTATCTTAATTTAGAAACTCTTACCTTGACTATAAATTCATATTTATATTTTATGTAATTTTTGTGTTTACTTCTAAAACTTATGACAATATTCTATAGAAAGAAGAAGGTAATAAGCTGGCTTTATGTCCTTTCTCTTTGTCTGATTAATATCCCCCAGAGAATATTTTTTTGTCCCACTTATAGGTTTAAAGCTATTTGCTAGGATTCTGGCAACTGAACCAGCAACATAAATATAAGCTAGCTTTCATGACTTACTATGTTGTCTATTGCTTAATACTCTTATTTTCACCCAAATTTCTCATTTTGCTCTCAGTTGTGCACAGTGGCCCTGAGTCTGGTGGTATTGTCTTTCTTCCTTTTCAATTAATAAATTTCCATCATCTATAGTGAAAGTGTAGAATGAAGACATAGATCTGTTGGGGTATAATGATTTGTTACTCAATGAAATGTTTGGCATTCAACATCCTCCTACTATAAATCTGAATTCACAGATACCACTGTACCTAACTTGTGAAGCCTTTCCGGTATACTTTAGCAGGCTTGATTTTTATTAGTGACTCCTTTTCTGAGATTTTCAGATTCCTGGAGCTGTTATGTAATTCAACATTTATTTACTTACTTTCTTCTACAATCTTGAGTGATGGCTCATATGCTGAACTTAATATTTCACAGATGAGCCACTTAATCATTTTTAATTAGATTGTGCTTTTTATTCTTAAAAATAATCTGATTGCAATGTGAAGCACATATTGTTATAAGAGAAAAACTGTAAACATGAAGGGGACATAAATCACTTTTAAACATAGAAGGTCATCTTCCTTACCATCCCATCATTAAACAAACCACTACTGGCCCTAATATCAAATAAGTTGGTAAATCAACCCCTGGGGGAAGATTTTACCAATGGAAAGAATTGTGTAAGTGTATATGTTTGGTCCTATGTACTAGAAAACGTGATAGTATTAGGCTATAAAGTATTTTGGAAACATTAATAAAGTGGTTTAAGTTCTGGATAATTTAAAATGTATAAAATAAAAATACATAACATTAAAACACTGATATTTTATTTTTATAATTTTACTAAAAACTTCGGCCTAAGATGTCTAGGATCAAAATGATTAAGAAGCATATTTCAAATGATTAGATGGCTATTTTTGTAACTATTTTTACAACACACTTTAAAATAACAAACTTTAATATTTAAAATTGATATTTTCAATATCTCATTCCTTTTCTAAAAATTGTACTGACAAGTGAAATCTGTAGCAGTAATTCTCTATAAGATTCTGCTATAATAGTTTATAAAAGGCTAACAAAAGAGTATCATTTTAAAAAATCTTAATAATGGGAAAGAATTTCAGAGCTTCTTTGATATGACTTTGAAATTAGTTTTCATGCAACAAAATAACAGGTTGGGAACAATTTAACAAAATGCTTGAGAAGAAAATCTATAATAATGGTGGGAAGTGTGAAAGAAAATTACCTAAGAAATATGTTAATTATTTTTGGAACTCCATCTAGCAACTTGTTTTGTTTTTAATTTTTTGGGGGGAAGGGTATGGCTTGTATAATAGATATATTGCTTTACCATCTGTGAAAAGAACTAAAAGTGGCATATTTGAGTATTAATTGGACATAAGAATACTTTAAAATGAAAAGCTTCTAGGGGCGCCTGGGTGGCTTAGTCGGTTAAGCGTCCGACTTTCGCTTAGGTCATGATCTCACGGTTCGTGGGTTCGAGCCCCGCGTCGGGCTCTGTGCTGACTGCCAGCTCAGAGCCTGGAGCCTGTTTCAGTCTGTGACTCCCTCTCTCTCTGACCCTCCCCTGCTCACGCTGTCTCTCTCTCTCCTAGAAATAAATAAAACATAAAAAAAAAAAAAGATTTAAAATGAAAAGCTTCTATAATAATTCATAAATCTCACTCTCTCACACCCAAACACACACACAAATATATGATATTATTTGTTATATGAACTACATGATAGGCTATAAGTTTTATTTCTGTAATAGCCTATTTCTAAAATACGTATGTCAGTGATATGTAGTGTAGATACAGACACATTATATATAAGGTGAAAAAGAAAGAGCATGTGTGCATGCAGAAGCACTAGAGTATTATGCATTTTAATTGTATTTTTGGTTTTTATGATCATTTTTCATATTGTTTTAAGTCTACTGGATTTGGAGTGAGATTGTGTTTGAATCTCAGTTTCACAATTTACTAACTATACAACTATGAGTAATTCAACGTCTTTGTACTTTAGTATTTATTTACAAAAGAAATACAGTGATTAGGACTATCTCACAGTTTATTGTAGGAAATAAGATAAATATGAAAAACACTTAACACTAGTGCCTTTCACCGTATATACTCAGTAAATCATAGCCATGAACAAATCCTCAGATTTTGGCATCTGAGTATAATTTAAACAGGAAGAATGTGCTTATAAACTCTGCATTCCCGTTGTTGACATTCTAATACCAGTGGAATCTTACTGAACTGTTTTTCCAGTTCACTTGGCTTTCCCTACCCAAGTTGTTAGGATATAAAAACTATCAAAACTGACTGTTTTACGATCCAGAGTATTTAAAGGCTATGAGAAAGCTAAGACTTATTTTGTGCTTAAAAGAGAGCACATTGGGGTGATGAATCCAAATTTTAAAAATTTAATATTAGCATTTAAACAAAAAGATTATTTGTGGTGTATAAGCCATGTAAAAGAATATGCTGGTTGCCTTAATTTTTTGTCCAATTTGTAATAAAGTTAAAGAGAGGATTAAAATTATGTTTAAAGTTACTTATAAATGATAGTAAACAGTAAAACCACACGTGACTGTTTTTGATGACATGCTCTTTTGTTTTGAACAATCTGCTCAATGTATATCTTACAAAAGAATTGTTTTCTTTGACATGACATATGAAATGAGTAAGAATCTTCTTCATCATGAGATACTGTATTTATGATAGCTGGTGCGTAGTCATAGAACAAGAGAAGAGTAGAGATGAGATAAATTTACTTATAGAGAATGAAAAGACATATATATGTGTGTATATATATGTATACATATATATATAATGCATTTATCTTTTTGGCACATAGTCTGTAATTACACATTCAATAAGTTATGTGGAATAATTCACAAATATATTATTATACTTATATAAAGGCCATGATAATATTTTCTCTACTATTCCAATTTTAAGATATGCACTGCTGAAGGAAGCAATCTACAGTGATTGTATGCTTTTATAATGTAATGTGTTTTCAGGAAAACTTTCATGACATTAAATATTCCTTAAAGGTATGATTTTTAATGGTTGTTTGGATATCTCGTATTAAATTTCTTTTGCCTTTCTTTTTCTTTAAGGTTTGTTCTATTTTTTTTTTCTAGTTTGTTGTCAATATCCTTATATTTCCTAACAACACTAATTCTGCCATCTACTGTTTCCTTTTATATTCAAGGAATATGGAAAGTGCCCTGATATAAGAAATAGGTTATACAGTAAATCCCATAATGAGATAATATACCACTATATCAGAAATAACATGGGGCCTAGTTATTCTAAAAATAAATAAATAAAAAAGACTGCATGCATCTCTTTTGTGCTAAGCTCTGCCATCCATTTCCTCATGCCATTCTATTATAGGGGAGAGAAAATCACATATTGAGAGTTAGGCTCTGTTTTCTTAGCATTTTTTTGGCTTAAAGCTCAAACAATGAAGATGATACATGAAAATTGCCCTTCATTTCTAAAACTGGATATATCCTATGGTAATTACTCTGAGTTATCAAAACTAGTAAACTGACCAACACCTCATTCAAGTTATAGAATATAACAATGGAGGACTAGTTGTTAGGTATATAATGCTCAAGTTTGGCCAAAGCTTGATCTCTCTTAATTTTGGAGATAAAAGCTTGAGTGTTGTCAGAAGATATTTATACTATATTCAATCTTTTTTCAATGTTTATGTATTTTTGAAAGGGAGAGAGATTGCGGGGGAGGGACGGAGAGAGACTTAGAGAGAGAGAATCTCAAGCACGCTATGCACAATTAGCACAGAGGCCAAGTGGGGCTCAAACCCATGAAATGTGAGATCATGACCTGAGCTGAAATCAAGAGTCCAACACTTAACCAACTGAACCAACCAGATACCTCTATACTATATTTAAATACAAAGGATAGATGATGAGCCCTGTTTAGAGAGTATACTTTACATAGATACTAATCTAATTAGAATAGATCTAATCTATCAAATAGCCCTGTTTAGAAGCAGTAGGATGGAGATAGTGTTCTCAGAAATTTAGTATACAGGGGTGTGAAAAGGAAAGTAGATGGAACATCAGTGACATGGGAGGAAAAGAAGAATGAGCAGTCATAAAAATGAAAGAAGAGCCTTTCAAGGTAAAGACAGTAGTCAATTTCATTGAATGTTCCTGAGAGGCCAAATAAGATAAAATACAAAAGTAACCATGTGATTTGACAAAATTAAAATCATCGATGTTCTTGATATTTTATTATTTTAATGATATTAATTAAATCCTTCAGCTTGGTGGACATGTTCTTCATTTGTGCTGTTGAGTTAATGATTAGAAATAATGAGACTGGCCTTCAAAACTGCTAAGCATTTAATGGTGCAATTTTAACTGTATTGTCTTTTACTGTGGCTCATAAAAGTTATTAATATTATTAAAAGATCTAGAGAAATATCACCAAGATCTGGTCCTAAGAGCTTTCATCATTGTTTGCTTAATATATGTCCTTGCTTTTATCAGGGAAGTTGATAGAAGCTATGGCTGTTAGATCATTGTAATAGGCTACAGGCTTGGAAGCCTTTCCAGATGCATTCTAAATTCCTATTTAATTCTCTCTCTCTCTCTCTATCTTTGCCCTTCTTTTTACTTTTCCTTTCCTCCTCTTTTCTTCTACTCCTGTTTTCCCTTTCTTCTTTGCCTTCTTTGTTCTCTCCTATCCTGCTTTCTTCCCATATGCCCCATTCACATTCCAACTCCTTTTGTAAAAATAGAACAAAGTGTAAGATTACCTCTCTCCTCTAAGCTTTCAATCCACATGTCTCTGCCTATTAACGACTTTTTCTGTACCGTCCCACAGATTGTCTGAGAATGTCCAACATAGAGATGACATAACCCCAGTAAAATTGAGATAGTATTTATTCCCATGGAATAAGGAATACTTTTTTTCTTTTTTTCCCTCCTACCACCCAACCCTCTGCATAAATTCATGGGGGATTTTTATAATCAGAAGTGTAAAAGTACAGAGAGGTGATGAATCAAGAGATTAGAATGACTATTTCACAGCAAAAACCAGAACAAATGATCTTTCTCTTTCAGTACCATGAGGACCCTCCCTGTTAGCCCTGCAATTTATTATCTGAACATATTTCTTTCCTTCCCAGAAATAAAAGTTGAAGTAATAATAAAAGTGAAGATAATTTCTATTTCATAATACATAATGCTTTAATAAACTTGAAGGACTTTCCACCTTTTAATAAACTCTT
Organism: Hyaena hyaena; assembly: GCF_003009895.1. Lineage (NCBI taxonomy): Eukaryota > Metazoa > Chordata > Mammalia > Carnivora > Hyaenidae > Hyaena > Hyaena hyaena. The sequence goes on along the minus strand of NW_024081970.1, from coordinate 280,326 downwards.
TCCCAGACTCCATGTGTTGTACACCTTGTTCAAGCATTGGTCTAAATATTACATTTCAGCACTACCAAAAAGATCAGAAAAAAGTAGCACTGAAAATGGAAAGTAAATGTGCTGTATTTATGTTTGAATGAGCCTAGGGTTCAATTGTGATTTCTATTATTTACAGTATGACTACCAAAATGTAAGTTTTTGTAAGTGGCAAGTCTATTGGTGACCTATTTTACAACATTGGGATTTTTTGTCTTTTATCTCAGATTCAACAAGTTGATTTCACATGTGTTCAGGGAAATACATTCAAAGAAAAATTCTTAGTTCTCTGAATCCTGAACTTCAGTTGATAAATCATGTCAAAGATAAATTATGAACATTATAGTGGCTTAGTGGTTCTTGATGACAGCACTGAGGCTTACATAGAATGAGCTGCTTTATCTCCCAGTGTGTAATTCTAAGATTGACAAAAGCAGACTAAAAAAAAAAAATTGAGCAAGATCCTGGGTCACTCTAGTTGTCAGACTTTAGAATCATGTCTTCTAGAGGTAAGTAACAGGGTAGTCACAGTTAAATTCATGGGCCTGACAGGTAGAACTCTAAAGCTTTATGCTATAACTCTAGTAGAGACAGAAGAGGCCAGGAAAATATATCCTTTTTTGAAAAAAATGAGCGTAATAATAAATTTTACATATAAATTTCTAAGAATGAAAATGTACTTTTTAAAAAGATAGTTTTTCATATCTTTAATTTTTTCCTAGATTTAAAGTATGGTAAAAATTTTAAATATAAGCATTCTTATGTGAATCTAACTATCCAAATATTAGTCTCTTTTCCAGTATTCTCAAGGATTTACTATAAGACAATCTAAGAAGTGCGATATACTAATTATTAAAAAAGGTGCTAATGGTTCACACGATGGCACATATATTGAATCTTTTATATTTTAGAGACTATGCAAAGAAATGCCAATGGCAAAGATTAAGATGCACATCCTTTTGGATCCCCCCAAGGTTTCTGCATATATAAAAACACATACAATAATGTACATTTATTCATTCACTCAACAGCCTATTCTTGAGTATTTGCCATATATGAGTTACTTTTCATACATAGGATTTACCTTTTTTTCTTACAGAAAAAGTACCTGTTCACATGAAACACACATTTTATATGGAGGAACTAAACAAATAAACATATAATATTTCAGATGAACCTAAGCTCTAAGAAGGAAAGGAAATTAATAAAATGAAAAAAATTGACAGTGGAAAAATATCAAGTGTTGCTCAGAATGAGGAGCCACCAGAACCTTCATTCACCAATAACGAGAGTGTAAATTGGCAAAATCATTTGAAAACTGTTTGGCATTGTCTATTAAAGCTGAGCAGGTGCCCATCCTATGGGATTCCTCGATGTACTTCCAACAGAAATGTATTTATATATTTACCAAGAGTTATATGGTAAAATGTACATAGCAGCACTGCATGTACTTGGCTTTTAAAGGGAAATAAACAAAGGCCCATCAATAATATAATAGATCAATAAACTGCAGTTATCCACACCATGAAATAGAATAGAGATGAAAATGATCAACAATTGCATAACCAAAGGAGAAAATAATGAGAGATTTCATTTATGTAAGTACTAAAGCAAGTTATATTAGTCTATGCTGTTAAATGACAGGATAGTATAATCTAAAAGGTGATGAATGCTGAAAGAGAGCACAAACAGTTGTGAGCATATGCTGATAGTTTCTAGTTTCTTGATTTGGACACTGGCTTCCTAATTGTTCTAATAGTGTCTGGTTTTCTAATTTGGATCCTGGTTTCCTAATTGAGCTTTATTGGCTCAGACTATGACCTTATCTAAAACTAATATTCTGTTTTCTTTCATGGTATGTCTGTCAATACTTGTACTTTTCTAAGTAGTGTAGCATGAGTTATGAAATGCCTCTTCTTTATTACATTTTAGGAGGTGATTTAGTCTCATTAATTCTCACAACAGGGAGTCAATAGAAAGTGCTATTTAATAATAATGCAACTGAGATTCAATGAGATTACACCCTCAGACATGAATTGGTAGCATGAATAACATCAACAACAACAAAATAGTCTTGCTGGTCCTAAATACTGGTCTTGAATTTGTAAAATCTGCTGAATTAACAGAATCTGTCCAATCATGATAGGCATTAGTAACCCTCACTACCACTTTGATTTCAATCTAATAGAAATAACTTATATTTGAGACATTAATCCTTACTAATAATAGAATAGAAATAGAATAGAAATTAAAAACTGGGTCAATCTATTTATTGTGTTTTGAATAATAATATTCAATATAATAAACCTACCTATTATATAAAAGCTATTAGAAGATGCATTTTTGAATCTCACCAGAATTATTCCTGACATTACCCTTGGTTTGATAAACTAAAATTATGAAACTATTGCTACCAGGGTGTCCTCACATTTTTCTTTTGTGTTCAAAAATATATATACCAAAATAATAGAAATTTTTTTGCTTTTAAGATTAAATAATTCTTACAGCTAAATATTTAATATCATGAATTTTTATCAAAATAAAGAGTATCTGATGATTAAAAGATGCATGACTAAAATAGATTGTTCCTGAAAAATTAATTGAATTCCTGCCAGTATTTATAAATGCAGATATAAAAACATGTGCTTATAATACTGAGATCAGATTATACTTGGAAGGCATTTCTATAGGCAGAAAAAAAATAATGTTGAACATACCTATTGGCATTTTTACATTGCAATTCATAGCTTGAGATTTTTAAATATATGGAAAACATTGCCATCATAAATATTTGAGTAATGTTTTATTTATCATAAAACGGCATGACAAAAACATTTGTGTCAAAAGCTATCAGTTTGTATTTTAATATTCCTTGTCCTATGTACCAGGTAGAATAAGTAAGAGATTAATATCAGGTTGGTTGTATTATTCTCTGTACACATATCAACCCCCTGACTACGCTATGTACACTGTAACAGTCGGTGCTACATTGAATTCAGTCTGTTCCTATGCATGCCACACTTGATACCCAAAGTAGGTCATCGATAAATATTTGGTGAATAAATGTATAGCTTTCTCAATGAATAAACACAAATAATTGTATAGTAGAGTGATTCTTGACCAAAAGATTCATGTCAAATGAACCGGCCCTACACAATTTTGAAAACAGTGACCTTTTACATGATATCACAAGAAATTTTGTTCTGCTTGTCCTGCAATATCATACTGAAAAACCACAGACCACAAAATTAGACACTCCCATCATTACATCAGAAACAAAAATAATTTTAAGGTAGGTTACATATTCAAAGGTGAAAAATTAGACCATTCAGAATATAATATAGATAAAGAATTCCCTGATTTAGAACACAGAGAGCAAAATATATGATGATGCATAACAAGTAGTTACACCAAAAAAGATTGATTAACTTAATTATATTTAAGTGAAAGGAAGCCCACACTTCTCCACACTGTCAAATTTTATAAATGGATTTGGGAAATATGACTAGGAACATACATTACAGAGTAAAGTTTACTATCCTTATGAATTACTAGTACAAATTAACATGTGAAAAACTTGCCATTAACAGAAGGGTTGGTAAAGAACGTACATGAATAAGATGAAAATTATATAAGCGATATATCAAATTTTTCAAAAATCAAAAAATCAGCATATGTCTGTGCCTGTTTCTGTCTGTAGTTTTTCCCTCTCAGGTGTCTATATTAAGCATATGTGTTAACTGCAACTTTAAGTTATATTGCGTCTTCACTGACTATTCTTAAAAATTTGATTTTTTGTAATACAGTGAAATAGGGTAATTCATTTTTATTGTAAATGCTTGACCAACTGTAATGGAAAACCTTTTGAGAATTGTTAGAAAAGATAGTTATGAGGAAGAGGATTAGTGGAAAGTTCTGGAGAATAGAAGTCATCTTCTGTGAAAATCCTGAAAATGCCCTTGTAGGGACAAATCTTGGATATATTTTAGGCTCCTTTGTCTTGGGCATTTTTTGCAACAAAGGTGATATCAACCACAAGCAAGCGAAAATTCCTTTCCTTTTGGATAAGTCTGGCCAGGGGCTTATCAAATTTATTAATTCTTACAAAGAAGCAGCTCTTCGTTTCATTGATCTATTCTACTGTTTTTTGTTTGTTTCTATAACATTTATTTCTGCTCTGCAATCTTTATTATTTTCCCTCCTCTGCTGGTTTAGGCTTTATTTGCTTTTCCTTTTCTGGCTCCTTTTTGTGTAAGATTAGGTTGTGTATTTAAGACTTGCTTTTCAAGTTAGGCGTGTACTGCAATATACTTCTTAGGACTGCCTTTGCTGCATCCCAAAGTGTTTGGACTGTCATGTTTTCATTTTCACCTGCTTTCATGTACTTTTCTTACTTCTTTAATTTCCTTGTTAACCCATTCACTTTTTAGTGATATTCTTTAACCTTCATGTGCTTGTGGTCTTTCTCATTTTTTTTTTCTTGTGGCTGACTTCAAGTTTCAAAGGGTTGTGCCCTGAAAACATGAATGGTATTACCTCAATCATTTTGTACTTGCTGAGGATTTGTTTTTGACCCAGCATGTGACCTATTCTGTCCACTCAAAATGGATGTGTATTATGCTGCATGAGGATGGAATGTTCTGAATATGTCAGTTAAGTCCATCTGGTACAGTGTGTCATTCAAAGCCACTGTTTCCTTGTTGATTTTCTTTTTAGATGATCGATCCATTGTTATAAGTACGGTTTTAAAAGCCCTACTGCTACTGTGTTATTATCAATGAGTTTATGTTTGTTATTAATTGATTTACATATTGGGTGCTTTCAAGTTAGGTGTATATTTACAATTGTTAGATCTTCTTGTTGGATATAACCCTTAATTATGATATGATGCCCTTCCTCATCTCTTTTTATGGTCTGGTTTAAAATCTAGTTCATCTGATATACATATGCCTATTATGGCTTTATTTTGATGTCCATTAGCGTGATAGATTTTTCTCCGTCTCCTCACTTTATTTTACTTTTTTTAAAAAAATTTATTTCTGAGAGAGAGAGAGACAAGCATGAGCAGGGGAGGGTCAGAGACAGAGAGAGACACAGAATCTGAAACAGTCTCCAGGCTCTGAGCTAGCTGTCAGCACAGAGCCCGACACGGGGCTCAAACCCATGAACCATGAGATCATGACCTGAGCTGAAGTCGGACGCTTAATCGACTGAGCCACCCATGTGCCCTCCATCTCCTCACTTTAAATTGTAGGTGTCTTTAGGTGTAAAATGAGTCTCTTATAGGCAGCATATGGATGAGTCTTTTATTTTTTTAATGCATTCTAATACCTGATATCTTTTGATTGGAGCATTTAGTCCTTTTACATTTAGGGTGATTGTTGATAAATATGAATTTAGTGCCATGGTGCTACCTCTAAAGTTTGTGTTTCTGGTGATGTTCTCTGTTCCCTTCTAGTCTTTGTTGCTTTTGGTCATTTTCCCCCCAAAGAGTCCCCTTTAGTATTTCTGGCAGGGGTGGGTTTGTGGTCATGAACTCCTTTAGTTTATGTTTGTCTGAAAAACTTTTTATCTCTATTCTGAATGACAGCCTTGCTGGATAAAGTATTCTTGGCTGCATATTTTCCCCATTCAGCACATTGAATATACCGTGCCACTCCCTTCTGCCCTGCCAAGTGTTCTGTGAAGTAGACCAGGATACGGCTTCGTGATGGATGACTTTTGTGAATTTAATGAGAGCTCTCTGTGCCTCTTGGATTTTTATGTGTGTTTCCTTTTCCAGATTAGGGAAGATTGCAGCTATAATTTGTTCACATAAACATTCTGCCCCTATTTCTCTCTCTCTTCATCTTTCTGGGTTTCTTATGATATGTATGTTACTAGGTTTTAAGGAGTTGCTGATTTCCTTACGTCCACATTCATGATCCAATCTTTCTCCTCCCCTTTTCCTTTCAACCTCATTATTTTCCATAATTATATTTTCTATATCACAGATTCATTCCTCTGCTTCGTCAATCCTTGTTGCCATGGCTTTCATTCAGATTTGCATCAAGGATACCGCATTTTTAAGTTTGGCCTAATTTCTTTTTAGTTCTTTTATCTCTGTAGTAAGGGATTATCTAGTGTCTTCTGTGCTTTTTTTCAAGCCCAACTAGAATACTTTTAATTATTGTTTTGATTTTTTAACGTTTATGTATATTTGAGACAGACAGAGAGAGAGCACATGTAAGTGAAGGGAACAGAGAGGGAGGGGACAGAGAATCTGAAGAGCACTTTGCACTGATAGTAGAGTCTGATGTGGGGCTTGAAACCACAAACTGTGATACCATGACCTAATCTGAAGTTGGATGCTTAACCAATTGAGTCCTCCAGGTACCCCATTATAATTGTTGTATTAAATTCTAGTTAAGGGGTGCCTAGGTGGCTCAGCCAGTTAAGTGTCTGACTTCAGCTCAGGTCATGATCACACAGTTTGTGGATTCAAGCCCCACATCAGACTCTGGGCTGACAGCTCAGAATTGGAGCCTGCTTCAGACTCTATGTATCCCTCTCTCTACAACCTGCCCCACCCCCCATGCTCTGTCTTTCTCTCTCAAAAATAAATAAAATATTAAAAAAGAGTTTTAAAAATTCTAGTTAAGACATCTTACTGTATTAAGGTGTATTAACTAAATCCCTGGCCGTGACTTCTTCCTGTTCTTTCTTTTGGGTGATTTTCTCCAGCTTGTCATTTTGGAGGTCTAAAAAGAAAGATAGATCCTCAGTGTATTTTGGTCTGCTTGTTAAGAGAAGTTTGATTAGAAAAAATAAATAAATAAATAAATAAATCCAATGAAAAAAATCATAAAAAATATTTTTTTCTGTATACAAAACAATACCAAAAAAAGAAATCGAAATCCAGAAGCGTTGCAGCCCTCTATGATCAATAGACTTGGTGCTTGCAAGGGGTTTGTTCTGGTCTTCTGGGTGTGTGGCATGCAGTACTGACTCTCAGATGGACTTGCCCTAGTAGAGATTCACTCTAAGGCACAGGGAGGCAGGGCTTGGTGTAAGGAACTCTGGCCTTCATTTGGTGGTGCTGTTTTGCTCAGTGAAGTCAGTCAGTGTTAATGGGTGGGGGATGGTGTCTCCCCACGCTTTAGTCTCTGGAGCAGGGAGCTTGTACCTGCCACTCCTCAAGATGCCCTCACAGAAGAGCAAATAATCACCCCTCTGTGTCCCCAGCTTCCATCAGATCCCTGCCTTCAACCTTGTCTGTGTCCAAGCTGTCTGCCTGCTAGGCAGCAGAAGTATTTTGTCTCCGGTTTGGGTGGCTTTCAAAGCTCCAAACTTCAGAGACTTATGCAGCACAGACTCACGGTGATCCTCTGTGGGAGGGTTCACTGTGCTGTGGCAGGGTGCCATTTGTCCCAGAAAAGAGACACAGTAACCTGTGTAGCTACTCAGAGTTCATGGTAAAGCACAGCAGGAAGACAACACCGAGACTTGATGTCCTCTGCTGGCATCTTTGTTCATATGCTGGTGAACAACGCAGCTCAATAGCACCCACAGGTCTTTTGTCTCCAGAGAGGCAGTGCCCCCTCTCCCAAATGCATGCCAAGAATGGGAATTGTTTCTCCTCATGAATGGGATCCTCAGTCCCAGCTGCCTGCACCTGGGTCTCTGCCCTCATTCCCCACAAAAGCAACACTAAGCCTGCCATGCAAAACCGTGTTGATGGCGGAGGCCCCTTAAAACTTTAGACTTTGTTCTCCTCTGCTTATAAAAACTTGTGGTATTTAATCCCTTTCCTATTCTCAGTCAAGGGTTTTGGGGAAGCGTTTTCTTGTGCAATCCTTTGCACATATTTTCACTCTTTTTTTTCACTCTTTCTTGCTCTCTTTTTCTCTTACTGCTCTGTGTTCAGGGCTGCCTCTCATCCACAGTGCCTGTGGCTCTTTTCTCCCCCAATTAAACTCTCTGCAGGTCCTATCGTCCACATTTTTCTACTTGTAGATGTGCATGTTTATTGTCTCAGTCATTAGATTAATTTCTTGGGTCTTCATAATGATTTCATATTTACTTAGCTATGTTTGAGAGATGAGACAAGCTCAGGGTCACCCTACTCCTTTACCATCTTAACTGCTCTGCTCAGTTCTCTCACCAATTAAAATAAGATGGGCTACTAGTGGAAATGTGGAAGAATGAGGATATTTGAAGACACAAATTTTGTGTTAGAGAGATCTCATAGAGAAATCATTTTAGTGATATGACAGAGAATACAGAAGGAAAAAAAGAACATATTTTCTCACTGGAAGAAGATATGAAAAAACCACTCACTCTACTGCTGTCTGAAATGTCTAGGTGACTCTTTAGTGTATCCCTCAGCCTAAAGAAAAAGGTTCCCCTGCTCATTAATAACATGGCATCTTTTTGTGGCCACAAATACCTCTTGATAAAATGGCAATCATAACAAATAATCCTACAGAATGGTACATAATGGGTGGAGGCCATTCTGACTGGTAGGTAAGGATTTGCTTCATTCTTGTCCACCACATTAGAAACTAAGGACAACAAAAATACTTGTGAAAACAAGTCTCATCATAAAGATCTGCTCACTGAATAGCTGTGGAAATACAGTATTTTTCTATATTGTCTACCTTTTGCCAGTTACCAATTCCAGAGACATACTATTAGGATGATCTACATGAGGACAAAGGAAAGCAACAAACAAGGGGGTGTTTTATATGAGTGTCCTAAGAAAAACTAAAAAGATTAACTAAATAGAATAATGTAAGTAGGATATATGCTGAATTAGTAGGGCAGGTTGTTCATATTGAAATAAGGCAAATAGAAAAGATAAAATAATAATGAGGACTCCCAGGAAATATAAAACGTAAATAAAATTTTGCCTGAATAAAAATAAATAATAAGCTCAATGAAGAAACATAAACACATATTCTCTGCTAAGAATAAGGTTAGTATTCCAATAAATTGTTTTGGGGAAACTGGGAAGCTCTTCTCAAAAACAGTGTACCTGGACCACTTTCTTACACCACACATAAAAACACTAAATGGATTAAAGATCTATCCAGTAAGACCTACAACCAGACTCCATAAAAGAAACATAGGTCAGAAACTCCTGTACATCAACCTTAGCAATATTTTTCTGGATTTTTCTCCCTAGGCAAAGGAAACAAAAGCAAAAACAAGTAATTGTGACTTTATCAAACTAAAAAGCTTTTGCACAGTGAAGGAAACCATCAACAAAATACAACAGCCTACTAAATGGGAAAGGATATTTGCAAATAATACATCCAATAAGGTGTTCATATGCAAAACCCATAAAGAATTCACACAACTCAACACCAAACAAATGGTAATAATAATATGATTAAAAATGGTCAGAAGAGCGGAAGAGACATAGAGGTGGCCAACAGAGACATCAAAAGGTGCCCCAGATCACTAATCATCATGGAAATGCAAATCAAAACCACAAAGAGATAGGACCTTACACCTGTCAGAATGGCTGCTATCAAAAAGACAATGAGTGTTTGCAAGGATCTGGAGACAAGGGAACCCTCATGTGAATGTGAATTGGTACAGCCACTATTGAAAACAGTATGGAGTTTCCTCAAAAATTAAAAATAGGGGGTGCCTGGGTGGTTCAATCAGTTGTGTCCAACTCTTGGTTTAGGCTCAGGTCATGATCTCACAGTTTGTGAGTTTGAGCCCTGTCTTGAGTTCTGCACTGATGGTGTAAAATATGCTTGGGATTCTCTCTGCCTCTGTCCCTCCCCTGCCTTCTCTCTCAAAAAAATTAATAAACAAAAATCTCCTAAAAATGGTAATACCATATGATCCAGTAATTCTACTTATGGTATTTATCCAAGGAAAACAAACACACACACATAGATATAGATATAGATATAGATATAGATATAGATATATTAATGTTTACACCTATGTTTATTGTAGTATTATTTACAAAAGCCACGATATGAAAACAACTTAAGTGTCCGTTGAGAGATTAATGAATAAAAAAATATGATATGTATACACACACTATAAATAGATTTAAAAAAGAATGAAATCCTGCCATTTCTGACAACATGGATGGATCTAGAGAGCATTATGCTCAAAGAAAGGCAAATGTTATATGATTTCACTTATACATGGGATCTAAAAAACAAACTACCTAAAGAGAGACACATAAATATAGGAAACAAGCTACTGGTTGCCAGAGGGGAGGGGCTGGGGACTGGGTGAAGTAAGTGAAGAGGATTAAGAGGCACAAACTTCCAGTTGTAAAATAAATAAGGCATAGGGATGAAAATTACAGCATGGGGGATATTGTCAGTAATGTTGTAATAACTTTGTATGGTGACCGATGGTAACTATACTTACTGTGGTAAGCATTTCATGATACATTTAACTGTCAAATCACTATATTATATTCCTAAAACTAATATTATATGTCCACTATACTTCAATATAAATAAAAATAAAAAATAGTGTTCTGACAGATGAAAGAGACTGTTCAAAACACAAGGCAAAAAAATAAAGTAAATGAGCCTATAAGAATAAAAATATGTATTTCTGAATAATAGGGATTATTAAAATATGGATAACTTTAGTAAAATAATTTACAAATCATTAAAATACAATTTTCCTGTGTTTTAATTGACTTTCTAATTGAAAGTGTCACTTATAAAGTTAATTCTCCCCATTCAGTTATTCATGCCCTATGTGACAGGACTTTGAAGAACCTCTTATTAAATGCTATATATTTCCAGTTTTAAACTGAAGTAGACTTCTGATTTGCTTTAGACAGTGAGATAGTAGCAAATACTATATGAGAAAAGACTTTAAAAGTCCCTCTTCCAGGTTATGTTAAACTTCTGTCATCAGGTGAATAACTCCAAACTACCCTGTTGGAGGTGAGAGAACACTGTTTAGAGAACACCCTGGAAGCTAGGATCCCTGCAGTTAAACATGTTCTCCAATGAACTTGAATCTGTCAGCAACTACATGAATAATTCCATCCAGCAAATATTGGCAATCAGTTTCTTCCTCGTTTGTCCTATAACATGTTTTTCCTCCATTTTTTAAATTATAATGCTGTAGATATTTTATATTCTGTTTCTGAGAAGTGTAAAATTCCCTATCTAAACTCTTATTCATTAAAATCCAACTGATTTTTTACCTATTGTTCTCACCATGGTACTGTGATCCACTTTGGTTTCATTGTCTCATTTTTATATGTAATTTTGTGTTTTCTTCTTAGTTGTGAGCCTATGTGCCTTGGATTTTATCTGTCAATGCTTTGAAGCCTGTGTTGAGAAGTCATTACTCCAAAGAGAATTTGTGTTTGCTCCTTCTAGTAAACACTTCGGGAAAAGATAACCTTAGTGAAATCTGATATTTGAAAATGTTAAGAATCACAGGATGGCTGATACCCTTACAGATTACCTAGGGAGATACATTTTTGTTTTGCTTCCTATACTAGAATTAAAGTTAAGACAGCCACCCTTCTATTGGAAGTTATATTCACTTCTTACTCACAATTACACTAAAAATCTTATATATACGAGATGATCATTTTTATATGAATATCTACTATGAACTCCCCACCTTGTGCAGGCCCCAGGATTTATTTTATTTCCTCTATATCTCATGCAGTCATTAAAACAGAATTTCTTTGCTGGTATTTAGAGATGGGGTCTTTGGTAGGTAATTAGATCATGAGGTTGGAACCCTCATGAAGAGATTAGTGTCCACATAAGAGATACTAGGGATCTCTCTTTCCTCCATGTGAAGGGAGAGTGAGAAGGCAGATGTTTCCAAGCCAGGAAGCATGTCCTGCCCAGACACTGGATCTGATGATATGTTAATCTTGGACTTCCCAGCCTCTAAAACTGTGAGAAATAAAGGCCTATTATGTAGGCCACCCAGTCTACAGTATTTTTGTTACAGCATCCTGAAATGCTTATGATAATAAGATGCTGGAAAATCTCTGGTAAAAATTGTCTTGATACTTGACTACCTACTATAGTTCCTATTTTTACATTGCTTTTGCCCTTGGAAATTCTTTTGTGACTATATAAAACTAAATTTTAGTGTTCTTACAGAAGATGGTTTATTTTCTACTATATTGCCACTAATGGGTTACTCATTCACTCTGCTTGGCTATCTAATAAATGATATTAAACAACTAATTTTCTTCCATTACCTTGCCTTCTCATATATTAATATGTACATCAGGTTTTATGTTAAGTCAGATTATTAGTATATTTAAGTTTTTTAGGTTATTATATATATTTGGTCAATCAATGTACAAACAAATCAGACAACAGCTGCAAAATGTTTGGCTGTCTTAAACTCTCAGGCCATTGACTTGCAATGATGCTTGAAAAGCCAACATTCTAATCAATCATTTATTTAATAACTTTTATTGAGATTCTTCCTAAATATGAGAGAAGGGCAATGAATAGGGAGAAACTGAAGACACACATTAATTTGCTTAACTATTTTGCCTAGGGCTGGCCCTACATATAACACTGTATATTTTTCATTAAATAGAATAATAAAAAATCAAATGCAATTAACTGAACTAATATGAAGGGACAAGATAAATGCTGTATCCTAATAGAATTCCAATGCTAACGACTTCAAGCCACAGCTGTCTTATTTGTGGACTAGAGCAAATAACATTAAGCTAAAGAACCAACTAATGGATGATTAATGTTCCTTATTAAATTAGATGAAGGAAAATAACAATGTTAGTTGTTAGCAAATCACTAGAGTAGAGGGGGAAAAAAACTTTGACAAGGATAATTTTTCTAAAGTTTTATTTCATAAAGATGGTGAATATAATTACCCGGAGAAATGGAGTTTTGTTCTATTATTGACTGTAAATTTTCTTTCTAATTTTATATGAAAATATATTTTATGATTTATGGTTGCCTTCACAGATACAGAAGCCTGCACCTAGATTATATACTTGTGTGTACATAGTATACATTACATATAGAAATCTTTTTCATGGCCTCAGAAAAAAGCATTTATAGACAACTTTGATTAAAGGTACGCTTGTGAGACAGTCTTACAAAAGGATTGCTTTTTTTTTCCTCTTTATTTAACATTATCTTTTGTAACATTTTTGTATAATTCTCTTCTTCCTGACATTAAGAGGTCAGATATGGAAAATAAAATTTTCTTTAATATTGTATATGACAATCTATTTTTGTGCATAATTATGTGATCCAACAGAGAAACAAGAGAGTGTCCCAGGAAGAGGTTAAATTTTTTTGGTTCTGAAATTGTCTCCAGGCTTATAGTATATGACAGACTTAATAATCCACATTAAATAAAATAAAACCCTATGTGGGTAAGTGTTTAAATGTTAATGAACTCTGGGGCGCCTGGGTGGCTTAGTCGGTTAAGCGTCCGACTTTCGCTTAGGTCATGATCTCGCGGTTTGTGGGTTCGAGCCCCGCGTCGGGCTCTGTGCTGACTGCCAGCTCAGAGCCTGGAGCCTGTTTCAGTCTGTGACTCCCTCTCTCTCTGACCCTCCCCTGCTCACGCTGTCTCTCTCTCTCTCCTAGAAATAAAAATATTTTAAAAAAACCAAAAAACATTAAAAAAAAATAAATGTTAATGAACTCCTCAGCTTTCTTTTTTCCCACGAACCCTACTAATCATCATCTGTAGGTTATGAAGAAATGGTACATGGAAAGAGGGATTACCTCTTCTCTATTTAACATGAATGATTATCGACTTAAAAGTTTTTATATTAGGTATATAAACAATGCATCATTACTGTTGTTGCCTTATACTGTCAATTACCATCAGTTTTTTTTAATTAACACTAAAAATAAATAAATTTCTAGGTTGAGAATTTTTTTAATTTCCTTCAGCAATCTAGTGTTTTCTTGCTGACATGGTTTCTGAAGGCAAATCTATAATATTCTTATTTGTATTAATTTGTAGAAAGATGTCCTCACTGTCATTCTAGAGCTTGAAAATTTTGTCTTCAGCTTATGCAGGGTTTTTTAAAGTTTATTTATTTTGAGAGAGAGTGAGCAAGTAGGTGAGGGGCAAGGAGAGAGGAAGAGAGAGAATCACAAGCAGGCTCTTCACTGGCAGCACGATGCCTGATGCAGGTCATGAATTCATAAACTGTGAGATCTTGACCTGACCTAAAACTAACAGTTGGACGCTTATTAGACTGAGCTATTCGGGTGCCCCGAGTTTCTGCACTTTTACTGTAATATGACTAAGTATAATGTGTTGTTGCTGTTGATGCTACCAGTGCTGTTTGTGATATTTTTTTCTATTTGGTGTTCTGTGATTCCTGGATCTGTTCTGGTGTGAATAATTTTAGCTAATTTCCAATTATTTTTTTCCTTAATATTTCTTGTACTTCATTCCCTTTTTAGTTTTCTTTCTGGGATTCCAACTTCACATGAAATAGCATTTTATATTGTCCCACAACCCTTGGATTATTTGTTCTTAATTTTATTTTCTCTCTTCACATTTCACTTTGTGTAATTTCTATTGACTTGTCTTTAGGATTCATTATTTCTTTACTTTTGTCAACTCTACTGATAAGCCTGTTGAATATATTATTCATTTCTTTTTCTTTTTTTTTTTTTTTACAAATAGTTTATTGTCAAATTAGTTTCCACATAACACTCATTTCTTTTTCTTAATGTTTATTTATTTTGAGACAGAGAAAGAGAGCATGTGAGTGGGAGAGGGACAGAGAATCCCAAGCAGGCTCTTCACTGTCAGTGCAGAGACCAGTGTGGGGCTCAATCTCATTAATCATGAGATCATGACTAGAGCTGAGACCAAGAGTATGATGCTTATCTGACTGAGATCCCCAGGCACCCCAAGTATTCTTCATTTCTTATATTGTGTTTTTATGTTTAGCATTTTCACTTACTTTTTCTTTAGATTCTCTTTCTTTACTAAAATTGTCTATTTGAATTTGGATTTTGTCTACCTTTCTAATTAAAGTCTTTAACATAGTAGTTATTTCAAATTGTCATGTTTATAATTCTAATATCTGTATCATACCTAGTTTTGTTATAATTATTTTTTCTTTTCAGATTTTGAGGTTTTTTCCCCTTGTCTTTTGGCATCTCTTGTAATTATTTGTTGAAAGTTAGACATGTATAGGACAGTACATACTGAGGTAAATAAGATTTTTAAGACTCTGAGATAAAAGATGAAATGAAGAATGAAGTATGTGGTAAATATGTGAGTAAATTCTATAATTACTAACTGTATAAAAAGTAATAATGCATTTTTAGATTTAAAATGAATAAATTACATAACTCAATAAAATTATATAGTCTTAGAAATATAAATAAAAGTAACATATTCTAAAAGACTGGTATTTGAGGGAGGACAGGAAAACATTGATTAATTTAGACTATAATATGTTAAGTAATCACATTATAGTATTTATTGTAACCCTAGGAGAGGCACAATATAAAAATTCGAGACTAGAATATGAGGAAAGGTAGAAAAATATAAAGCTCTTCTGACCTCAAAAAATGCAAGAAACCAGGGATTAAAAAGTAGAACATGTGAGACAAATTAAAAGTCAAAAACAAATTAGTAGATATGACTTCCAAATATTTAGTTACATTAAATGTAGTTGGACTAAAATTCCAGGTAAAAAAAGAAAGATAGTAGGGGCACCTGGGTGGCTCGGTTCTTTAAGCTTTCAACTTCAGCTCAGGTCATGATCTCACAATTAGTGGGTTTGAGTCCCAATCAGGTTCTGTGCTGACAGCTCAGAGTCTGGGGCTTGCTTCAGATTATGTGTCTCCCTCTCTCTCTGCCTCTCCCCTTCTCATTCTCTCTCTCTCTCTCTGTCTCTCTCAAAAGTGAATAAACATAAAAAAATAAAAATAAAAAAGATAAAACAAAGATTGTAAAGTTTATAAAAATTTATCCAGATGAGCTGTTTATACAAAAATAAATTCTATAAATAAGAATAAAAATGAAATATGATATAATAAGAAAACAACTGAAATAAAACTGGCATATCTCTATTAATATCAAACAAAACTAATTTTCATACTAAAAAACCGCTAGATATGAAAAAGCTATTTTATTTCACAAATAGATATTCCAAAAAGATAATAAATATCTGAGAAAAAATATTGAAGCTTGTAATAAAAGCAAATTGCAACCACAGTTAGAAACAATGTCAAACCAATCATAAATTCTTAATCATATCAGACAGGATGTGAAAAAATGAAAAACTTTGATGATATTTAAATTGATATCACAATTTCAGACAACAATATATCTTTACCTTGAAATACTGAAGGCTGATTTTATTACCATAAATGTCTGACCCAACATCCATGCCTAGTTATATATGGAGAAAATTTAAAATATGCATCTGGAATTGCAAGGCCATTAAAGTAGACTTATTCATATTTTAAAAATAAAAAAAAATAACATAACCCAAATGCGCATACATGGTGGAACCAACAACTTGAGATTTATACATCTAATCAACACTTTAGAAAAATAAAAACAGGTAATAGTTATACTCTAAAATGACATTTCTCAATTTGTGGTCTAGGAACATCTGAAGATTCTAGAGATCATTTAAGGGCATTCACAAAATAAGAGAACTGTGTTTTAATAATACTAAAAATATTTTAGCTGTTTTCTACTCTCATCTAATGAGTATAAAGTAGAATGTTTTAAAAGCTACATGACATGTGATTAAATCACTGCTTTGATGGCTAATGGTATGTGTATTTATTTATCTGTGTGTATTCTTAACTTTCCCAGTTTTCATCCTCAGTAAATTGTCAATAAAAAAATTAATAGTTAAATATTTTATATCTAAATTGTGTTCATTCTACTGACTGCCATAGGACCAGTGAAATGTTTTACCTGCCTGTGACCCCCCTCTTAAAATGGAGGGGGTCAAACTAGCAAATGTATATATTCTAAACATCAAGCTATTAGCTTAGCTCAGCCAAATTACTCAAATATAAAGAACTGGGGAAAGTAGGTCTTTAGTGATTTTTCCCTAAAATGATTTATTTCTAGGAACCAAATGATTCTTAAACAAGCACCAATTATTTTTTTAAATAATATGAATAATATTGAGTTCATCAAAAGTTATATTTCACAGGGGCACCTTGGTGGCTCAGTCAGTTGAGCATATGACTTCCACTCAGGTCATGATCTCACAATACATGAGTTTGAGCCCCCGCATCGGGCTCTGTGCTTACAGCTCAGAGCCTGGAGCCTGTTTCAGATTCTGTGTGTCTCTCTCTCTCTCTCTGCCCCTCTGCCACTCATGCTCTGTCTCTCTCTCTCTCTCAGAAATAAACAAATTAAAACAATTTTTAAAGTTATATTTCACTGTGTCAATATTGTTAGGGCTCCAACATGATAAAACATCCAAGTCAAATTTTCAGTGAAGTTTGCTTATTTGAAAATTAACAAGTTTGTTTTTCACATACCTGCTGACTGCTCCCTATGTTTGTTATTCAGTTTATAAGCCTGTGGCATTTCTTAGTCAAAATGTTTCTGGCATGCCTATGGAATGTGGTTTCATAGATAAAAAGAGAAAAATCTCTGGTATCTTACCTGGTTGAAGATTTTAAAATAGACAGATATAAATACTTTAAACATTTTTGTTTGAGAAGCATGTTTATATTTCTAAAATTTATTTTCAGTGGTATATATCAGTATACATTTTTTGTTATTTAAGTTATAATCTGGATCTTCGAGCTAGTTCAGTAAAACTATGGCATCAAATTAAGATAGCATGTGGAAAGACAGCACAGTGCCTGGAACACACAGGTGCTCAAGAATTTTCTGTAGAAACTGAATACTAAATGCATGAGTTTTAAGCCAAGAAAATACACTGAAGAAATTATAAAATGATTTGTATTTAGGACCACTAACTATTTATATCTACATTTACTTATTTATCCTGACAGAGCACACAACGTCTCTAGATCAGAGACCAGATTGTTTATTACTCATATAGAGTAGCTTATTGCCAGTTCCCTGAGCCTCAGTCCCCATGGAGTGGCATGAGAGAAGCCTGATGTTACCCTGCACATGCACTGAGATGTCACAGGACAGGAATCCCAAAATTAAGATATGAAAAGCTTAGTGAAGGGAGCTGTCAAATCTGTCCCTCATTGTTTCCAGGGAGAAGGGGACCTTAGCTCTGAAAGCAAATGCTCTGGAGAAGGAAAGGTCCTGAGATTTTCATTAATTTTAAGGTAGGAAAGTGTAGGGTAGATCACTCCTTCTTACTTTCAAGTCATGTTTGCTCTTTAATCATCTAATTTACTTTGCTCAGTAAGCCCTAATTATACAGAAATGTAAAAATATTCTTGGAATATTGTCTCCTCCTAAAATGAATATTATGAAATATTAGGAAGGCTCATATTTATGAAGCTAGATCTCTTGAGCATTGAGTAATTCATAGTAAGTTCAGACAGTTTGTGATCTAGAAAGAAAATATCACTAGATTTAGCCCCATTGTTCATATGAGAAACTGAGGTCAAGATACATAAGAACACAAAATTGTGAATAGTCTAAGATATTTGCAAGGGAACAGCCACATAAAATAAAATATAATATTCTGCATTTCTATATGCACTAATACCAAAAGTATGCATTGAGGTTACATTTAAGACTATGTCAGTCTAGGGGCGCCTGGGTGGCTCAGATGGTTAAAACTATGTCAGTCAAAACTATTAAATTCCAGAAATATCTTCCATTAATCCAAAGTTTAATGACTCATATAAGTGTACTGAAATTCACTGTAATTATTAGTAAGCATGCAAGTATGTGCAATATGCACATTAGCATGTTTCATATTAAAACAAACAAACAAAAAGGACACTTCTGTAAAGAGAATTTCCATGTTTTGGATGTCATTCTCAATTGATAATCTGCGTAGAATTCACATTTTACACCAATGTAACTCAGTAGAAGCACAAAGTGTAATACTTTATTATTTGTCTATTATTTGTCCATTTGAGTTTGGCTAATCTAACAGGTGTGATATGGTACCTCATTGTGGTTTTAATATGCATTTCCCTAATGATTACTGATGCTGAACATATTTTCATGTGTCTGTTGGCCATCTGTGTGTCTTCATTGGACAGTGTCTATTCAGGTCCTCTGCCCACTTTTTAACTGCAGATTATGTGAGTTTTTCTGTGTTGAATTGTGCAAATTCCTTACATCTTTTTGATAATAATCCCTTAGATATATCATTTGTAAATATCTTCTCCCCATTCAGGAGGTTGTTGTTTTGTTTTCTTGATGATTTACTTTGCTGTGCAAAGTATTTTATTTTGGTATAATCTTAACAGTTTAGTTTTGCTTTTGTTTCCATTGCCAGAGAAGATATATCTACAAATATGTTTCTATGGCTGATTCAAAGAAATTATTACCTATGTTGTCCTCTAGAAATTTTATGATTTTCAGGTCTCACATTTAGGTCCGTAATCAATTTTGAGTTTACTTTTATGTATGGTGCAAGAGAGTGGTCCAGATTCATTATTTTGCATGTAGCTGTCCAGTTTTCCCAATACCACTTGTTTAAAAGATTGTCTTTTTCCCATTTAACATTCTTTATATTTAAGAGAATGATTTTTGTGTCTTTTCATTTGGCATTTTATTTGAATATTATACACCCATCGTTTAAAACAAGTCATATAATTTATATCTACAACATTGAGTAAAATTGTAATAAACCTAATATTTAATAAACCTAAAAATCAAGAAATTTTTTTCTGAATTGTAAGTGGTCAATTAATGTACAATATACTGTTAGTGTTGAAGGAGTATCATTACTTAAGTATTTATATTTAATATATGACATGAACAAATATTTGATCAGGATATTTAAATCCCTGATGGAAACAAATAATAGTAGTGAAAGAGAAACAGCTTAGGAAAAACACTTCAATTTCTACACTTGGCAGGATTTTAAAATTTTAATTATAAAGACAGAGTTCATAATAAAATGTAATAATTTTATTTAATTTTACCAATGTGCTTAGAGTTTCATCAATTTTCTTTTTACTACTCCAGTATGCTTCTTTCATCTTCTCTGCATCTTTTTTTCTGAGAATATTCTTTTGGTACTTATCTATCACAATGGCAGTGGGCATTTTAATCCCAATTAGTCTAGTTCTTTCTGTTATTTTCCGTAGGACATAACAATGTATCCTCCTGAAACATATTCTCCAAGTGTATCTTTTATCTCTATACCTGTGGGGACTTTGTGGGAGGCAGTTTAATTCTATCATTCCCATAAAATCACAGAGCCTCCATCCCTTAGGTTAAATATCAAGCTAACCATTAAAAGAATAAAGACAAAGAGCTTATGCTTACTAGAGCCAACACATAAATAAACATGAAGAACTTAAATGAAAACTCCTCAGGTACTTAGGATGTTAGAAAGTATTTAACAGTAAAAACCTGCTAGCATCATAGAGAAGTTCTTTAGAAACAGCAGGGTAGCCTATTTGAGTCACTCAACTGAAAATTATTTTTGGCCAACCAAAGCCAAAATAGTCTATGAAAAACAATTTCCTCATCCAGTGCCGTACTTTGGGAAGAGGAGAGGGGGCAGAGCACAGGAGGGAGAGGAAAAGCATTGAATTATTTTGTTTTAAGTTTATTTATTTATTTTGAGAGAGACAGAGACAGCATAAGCAAGTGGAGGAAAAGCAAGAGAGGAAGAGAGAGAGAATCCCAAGCAGGCTCCATGCTGCCAGCACAGAGCCCGACGGCTCGAACTCATGATCTGTGAGATTGTGACCCAAGCAGGAACCAAGAGTCAGATGCTTAACTGACTCAGCCACCCAGGTAACCCAAGCATTCTATTTTTAAAGAGTGGCAACTGGTGTTTTACAAGTCAAGCCTTGAAGAAGAGCTATATCATCTTTTTTTTAAAAAAAAATTATACAAATATAGTTGACAGACAATGTCATATTAGTTTCAAGTGTATAGCACAGTGAGTGGGCAATTATGCAATGGTCACCACAGGAATGTAGTTACCATTTGTCACCATACAATGTTATTACAACATTATTGACTACATTACCTGTGCTGTGCTTTTCATCCTTGTCACTTATTTATTTTATAACAAAGTTTTCACTTCTTACTCTCCTTTGCCCCTTTCACCAATCCTGCCACCCTAATGTCAACATTTATGTGAATCTGTGCAGTGGTGTAGACACAGAAATAATACTTCAAATATCTGATGTGACCACTTCTTCCTTTTCTTGAACAGGGTGAGGCATAGTTATTATTCTAAAAGTAAAGAATTTATATATAGCAACTCATTTAGCAATTATAGCATCCTTAACAATGAGGTATTATTTTTATAACTGTATCCAATTTATAGAGGAGACAATTGAGTATGTTTTCTTGGGCCACACAATGAGAAATAGAGAAGATATCTCCACATTTGTCAATATGATGGGATAAATACTCAGAGTGCCCACATAACTCAAAAATAAGTAGATAATGAATAAAATATATTGTATTTTATTTGTATTTATTTTTTTAATTTGTGGTGGAGGGGGTAGAGAAAGACAATCTTAAGCAGGCTCCACGCTTACCATGGAGCCTGATGCAAGTCTTGATCCCAAGACTCTGAGATCTTGACCTTAGCAAAATCAAGGCTCGGGTGGTTGACTGACTTAGCTACCCAGGCACTCTGGAGAAAGTATATTTTAAAGCATTTATGCATACATATTAATACCAAAATAGCATATTTTAAATCACAAGAACTAATTAAAAATAACTTTTTATTTTATTGTTTAATATTTACTAATTTTTGAGAAAGAAAAGGACAAAGTATGAGCTAGGGAGGGGCAGAGAGAAGAGACACAAAATCTGAAGCATGTTCCCAGCTCTGAGCTGTCAACATAGAGCCTGATGTAGAGCTCTAATTCAGGAACTATGAGACCATGACCTAGACAGAAGTAGGACGCTTAACCGAATGAGCCACCCAGGTGCTCCAAGAATAATTTAAATAACCATTTAAAAATTCAGCAAGGACCACCTTCACCTCTCACAATCTTAACAAATTGAGGAGAAACTGGAGCCGGTAGCAATTAAGATAAAGAAACATGAAAAGCAGGATATTCTTGAAAACAAAAGCCAATATCAAATATCATCAGAATGCTTTTCAAAAGATTATACTTTTAGTAATATAATAGTTAAAAGTGAGTTGTTAATTGTAGGGAAAAAAGAAAACAATAAAGATATGAATAAGATGTATTAAGTAATAATATCCAAATAAAGCTAAGGGAGCTATAATTATCAGAATGTATAAACTATAAAATAGAATAGTGTTAGAAATAAGATTACTAAATTATGATATAAGTCAGGAAAAATTTATAGCTGTTGCCTGGAATGTAGGTAGCTTCAAAATACATTAAGCAAAACTTGATAGAAGAAAAAATTGTAATAGAATAGAATAGCAGATTTCAATAAAATTTATCAATGGATCATTTGGAAAAATATTGATAGACATTGTATTCAAGAGTTGGAGAATTCATATCCTTATTTGCACAGAGAATGTACAAAGGCATAAAGCTTCTCACCAAATATCAGATACCTGTTATACCAAAAATATACTCTTAAACCATTTGCAATGACAAAAAATATTAAAAAATAATCAGACTTCACCACAGAGTTCTAGATAATTCATGTATAAAAGAGAGAATCATCATGAGAATTAAAAAAATAAGTCGTAGCATGATTTGATAAATTCATATTTGATAAAGCTAGTATTTTAGACATTATGTTCTTAACTGTTTATGCCAGAAGAGAAGATGGTAATTAATAAGCACCTAAATTATCATATTAGAAAACAAATCATATGCCTCCCTCCTCCCCAAAAACAGAAAAAAGAATAGATGTCAAACCATAGTTTAAATATACAACAGGAAAAAAAAAAATAAGGTGAAATTCTTATTCTTTGAAATGACTAATAAAATAAATATTGCTTAGTCTTACTGATCATGAATAAAGAAAGAATTCTCAAATAAAAATAACAGGTTGATCATTTTCTAGTAATCCGGTTTTCTCTTCCTTGATTTTGTCTCCTACAACCTACCTCTGCTACTCTACTATTATACCTCCTAAATGACTTTGACTTTTGCTACTATACACCACGTAAGACCACCTCATGACCAGGATATACATACACAAGCACTCACACAGGCACGTGTATGTGAAACAAGTGTCATTATAAACACTACATCCAATGGACTAAATTTTCTATCATATCCTAAAATGCTAGCCATGACCCAAGAAACTGATCTTATAACACACTAGTATGTTGGGACTTTTATTTGCAACACTTCTATAATTTGAGTTCCAAGTGTTCCACTCTACAAATATGCATTCCTATCTCTCCAGCCCACTCCCTTTTGATCCACTCCTCTGACAATTCTTTGCCCTTTTTCTCCAGAATAGCCTATGGATGCTATTACTCATACATAATTGCTTACCACTTTCATATCTTCATATCCCTCTGCGCTGAAATTTGACCCTGTGATCTATCATTCTAATTATACACTGCATGTTCAATCAATCTTTTGTTCCATCTCTTCCTCATATTTATCTGGAAAATGTCCACATTGTACTAGATAAAACCCTCTATTCTGTGTCTACATCAAATCAGATGTATTTGCTAGGGGAAAACACATAACTGTATTGACTAGATACATGCTAAATTTAACTACTAACTTCAAGCATTATTGTACTAGTATAATATCAAATGGCACTTTTACCTAGTTATCAAGAAAATAGAAGCCCTCAGATGAGAATATTCCAAAGCTACTAACACCAAATTTATCTGCTTACTTTTATACTTACCTGTTAACTCTGTCTTCTCTCCCAATATTAGGCATAAATAGTGCATTTCTTATCTGATATGCCAAACCTCCTACTTACACACTAGATTTTATTTTCTGTCACCCAACCAATTATATGCTCCAGCAATTTTCCCTTTCTCTTTTCTATCAAAAAACAGTTTCTGGTACTGATTAGTCTCACATTAAATACATTTCAAAATAAATGAAAGCAATTTTATTGGCAATAATCTACAGTTAATAAAATGAATCAGAGAAATTCATATTTATTGCTAAGTTTTCAATGTCTCCATTGAAATAATTCAATGTCTTTATTGAAACCTGTAATATTAAGTTTTAAAAATCAAAACATATTATTTTAACATGAATAATAATGGCTAAAAATTATATGTCCTAATTTAAGAAAGGATGAATTGATGCAGTGGAATGCTGGCTTTATTGGAGCATCTTTTCCCCCTGGAGCGGTCTCATCAGTTCATTTTAATAATGTCATAGCAGGCAATCAATGTGTTGTCTCCATGTTAATGGGCATAAAACTTGTTCCAGCTCCAGAATGCATGCGTAAGGCTTTATGATCTGGGATTTATTGAGAAAATTGCAGTAAAAGTATTGATGTTCCCATCAGTTTGGGTCTAAGCCTATAATTAATAGCTAGTTTCCTTTCATTTCAATGGAGACAATCAAGTTCTAAGCTAATTAAGTAGAGGTAAGTCATAAATTACTGTTCAACTTAAGAAAAAAAATCTGGTTTTGAAACAAAAGGCATTCAGAAGTTAAAAGGAAAATGCGTTTACAATACTTGACATTTAGAGATGTTTCTCTTAAAAATGTGAAATATATTGCTTACATTTGGAAACTAATATGATACACCAGAAACCATGATTAATCTTTAGCCAAAACATCCGTTCATTAGCTGATATATTTTCTAGATAATCAGAACTAGTGGTTTTGATGATTTTTATTTTTCACTGCACATTATTTTGTGGTTTCACTGACAGTGTGTTGGTTTCATGGCTGAGAAAACTGCTTTGTCATAAAGCCATGTCTGTTTTACATGTCATGATCACAATTAATAAGATTCTAAATATTGTTATATTTAACTGATATTGTTAAATTTTCTGTTTTGTTTTTATATTACCTAAACCTAACAAAATATTATTTTAATTAATAAAAAACATTTAATAATTAAAATACTTGGCATTACACTATAGAATCTCAATTTGCTTCATCTTAAAGCAGCAGTTTCCAGTTTTTCCCAAATAACACAACTAAGCGATTATACTGCCAACACGCATAGGGGATGAAAAACTATTTTGGCGATAATGGTCCAATTAAAAAAACTAAATAAGTATATTTGAGTCCATTTATATTGAATGCTTTCTTAATACCTATTTACCACAACCTAGGCATGATATTGACCCTCTTAACTTCTACCAGGCAAGCCTCATTGCTTAAAGAATAATGAAAGAAAAAAATTAGAAAATTCTACAAATCTTCATAGAAGTCATTTCTAGAAAGTTTTGATTTGCATATTCACAGATTTTAAAATATTATACTCATTTATTATGTTTCTTGTCACTACTAGAAGCCACAACTTTAATTCCCTAGTTATATTTATAGTCAAATGTCCCAAAGCCTCATTATGTTGAGATACTAAATTTACCAGTCACTCTGACAATCTGAAACTAAGTCGGCTATATCAATACATTCTCTTCTCAGAGTCACTATAACCTGCTCACCACAGTTTTCTCGGGAGAGATCCAGTTTCCAGGCAAATTATTATTATTAGTGCCTTCTTTCACTATGGACCTTGTGCCAGACCAGACAGTAAACTACATGGTCAGCCCATGTCTATGCATTTTCACAATTCTCTACCTTCCTTTTCTGAAAGTCTTAGAAGATCAGGGAGAATTGGTGAGTGCAGAAAATTTTCCTCCTCTTTCCTTTAGCTGTACTCTACTTTGCTAAAGCTGGCATTCTCAGTGCTGTTTCCGGCCATCTTGCTCTCTCTGCACATACACATGATCTCACCTGCACCTAGCAAACATTCTCCTTCGGCATTTCACACAAGAGCACGGACCACTGGGGTCTTCATCCTCACAGGTTTATACCTCTACTACCGCATGCATTGTTCTACTCATGAATCATGTGGACCTAACTTAGCTGCCATCAGATCATCAGGGCTGAGCTCCTTCCTGTTCTTATATTTTTGGGTTTTTTTGGTAGGGAGTCCCAATGCAGTCCCCAAACTAGGTGCTACCCTGGTTGCTCTCTGTATTTCATAAGGGATAGATACAGAAGGTTGAGTTCAAGTACAGGTTAATGTTATTTCCTGAGTCATTGCTTTTTTCCCAGGGTATAAACTCAGTTGGTGATGCTTCCTTGTAGGTCCAAACCACTTTCTCTATATTGATTTCTTTCTTTCCAACCAGGCCTTTTAGTCTCTCCTGAATTTTATATACCTGTGAGATCTTCTTAAGGTTGGCAGACTACAAATTTGTGCAAAGTTTGTAAGTTTCTTTCTTTCTCACTGATAAAATGATTGGTCTCAATGATATTTAAGAAGTAAGAACTACATATGTTTTAAATAACATTGAAACGTTGCTTTGCATTTGTTCTGTATTGCTATTCTGGCTTCTTGTATTAGCCTGTAAGGAAAAAAAAGAATAGGCACTGAAGTATTTGCCTTTCGTCTGCAGATACCCCTATGATTATTTAAATACACACACATCCTAACACACATGCATGCAACATGACACTTTCCACTCAATTGATATTGTAGCTATTATGTTTGAATGTTGTGCTAGTGATTTGACATGATAGTTCATCTTCTGATCCTCTGGAGAATACTGCTACATCATTTTTAGATCCCCTGTCTAGCAAATGCAAATGTAGTTGCAGCGTAGATAGCCTGGTTTGCATTTGATTTGTCAACATTATATATAATAAATATAATTTTACATATATATGTGTATGTGCATATGAACATACACAAATATATATTATTTAAATAATTTATAAAATATTTATACACATAACATTCAAGATTTTATAAGCATTTATATATAAAATACATATTCACATCATGTTTATAAATATGGTCTCCCACAAAGGACTTGTATCTTGCCTTCTAGCCCAATAATAAGAAAACAAGCCAGCTTTAAAAACTGGAAAAATAGGGGTGCCTGGGTGGCTTAGTCGGTTGAGTGTCCCACTTTGGCTCAGGTCATGATCTCACAGTTCGTGGGTTCGAGCCCCGCATCAGGCTCTGTGCTGACAGCTCTGAGCACGGAGCCTGTTTCGGATTCTGTGTCTCCTTCTCTCTCTGCCCCTCCCCCACTCATGATGTTTTCTCCATGTCTCAATAATAATAAACATTAAAAATTTTTTTAAATGAAAAACATATGAACAAACTGAAGGAGACATTTAGAGAGCAAAATATCACATGAAAACATTCTCAACATCATTAGTTCTTTATAATGTAGAAAATGCAAATTAAGACTATAGTGAAACTCCATGACAAGCCAATTAGGGTAGCTAAAATTAAAACGATACTAAGTGTTGGCAGGGATGTGGAGCAACTCTAATTCTCATACACTATGAGTGAATGCAAAATGGGACAATTACATTGGAAAAAGAGTTTGACAGTTTCTTAAAAAGTTAAAAATACATCCATCGTAGGAATCAAACATTCTCCCACTATTTTCAAAAAAGAAATTAAAAAATCTACACAAAGACTTGTACACTAATTTTAATACCAGCATCATTTGTAGGAGCCAAAACCTAGAAACAACCTTTTAGGGTTGTCCATCAGCAGGTGAAAGCATAAACAAATTGTGGTATACTGTTATCATGATATGTAATAAAAAGGAATGAACTACTGATAGATACAACAACAGGATGGATCTAAAAAGAATCATGCTGAGTGAAAGAAGCCAGACATCCATATTTCAATACCACCTAGACACTCACACCTAATACAGTTCCATTATATAAACTCTAAAAATTGAAAATTCATTTTTAGTGACAGAAATTTTATGATCAGTTTTGACTGGGACAGAAAAGGTTGGGAGAAACTAAAAAGGGCAAGAAAGAAAATGTTAGAGATGATGAATATGCTCATTTTTTTGACTGACATGATGATTTCAGAAGTATATACATGTTAGAAGTTATTGAATAATTAACTTCAATGATGTGCAGTTCAGCCAATTATACTTCAATAAAATTTGTAAAATATAAAGATGTGCAGTCCAGTATCAGTATTAATCTTTGTCTTCCTTTAAAATTTTTGGACTTTATTAAAGAATTTCAAATAACAAAAACTAATACTAAGTGGCTTTTCTTAAAACTTGTTCATTCAGTTTATTCTTAAACATATCGTCAATCTTGATTTTTTTAAATTTGGTACCAAATAACATATATTTGATAAAAAGAAAAGCTTTGATTAATTAAAATACAATTTATAGGAGTATTTATTATAGAGCTGACCCTTAAACAATGTGACAGTTAGAGGCACTGACCCCTGGCACAGTTAACATTCTTCATATAGCTTTTGAATCCTCAATAACTTAATTACTAATAGTCTACTATTGACCAGAAATTTACCAATAACATAAATATAATATTAACGTCTATTTTGTATATTAAATGTATGAGCCAACCTGGGTTGGCTCAGTTGGTTGAGCATTCAACTTCAGCTCAGGTCATGATCTCACAGTTTGTAAGTTCAAGCCCCTCACAGGGGTCTGCTGTCAGCATGGGGCCTACTTTGGATCCTTTGTCCTAAAATCATTAGGAAGAGAGAACACATTTACAGTACAGTACAGTATTTATCCAAAAAACTGTATATAAGTGGACCTGCATAAATCAAACCAGTGTTGTTCAAGGGTCACCTTTAGTTACAGTAAGCAAACAATAGAATTCTACTTACAATCTAACTTGCAAATAATTGTTTGCAAATTATTTAAATTATTAAAAATGCATACAATGAAATGCATGTAAACTTTAATATCCTTCCATAACTAAAGTGCAATTTTTTAATTCATTTATCTAAAAGCACAATAGTGAAGGGGATACACTTTGAAATCATACTTTTTTTTTCAAATGATTTAGGCTATACCTATCCTTATTGATTCCCCAAAGAAAAATATTTAGAAACATCAACCAAATGCCATATTATTGATACTATTTTTTGAGATAACATGTTAGTAATCATTATGTTTTAGAATTTTTCAAAGGAACTAAACCTAGAGACATCACTCATTCCTACTCAGCAGTTGATCCATTCTACTACCAGCAAACAATATGAAGATTGAAGACTATAGCTTTAAAATCAAGCAAACTTTGGCTGAAGGTTAGACAAGACATTTAGTTATGTACATTGTAGCAAGTTATTTAATCTTGACTTGTTTCCTCCAACAACAACAACAAAAGGAATTGAGATTACACTAGCAAATCTTAGAAAAATCTGTCATGTGCCTAAAACATGATCAAAAATAAAAGTGCCACCTAATAATATTAAAACATTTTTAAATACGTATTTTTAAAATGCCAAAATTGTCTGTAGGTTTAAAAACTTGTGAAAAAGACAAAGTTTGTTTCAGTGTTTCTTCAAACTCTCATTTGTTTAATCTCAGTACCTTGGTTATTTTTTCACATTGTGATGGCCTCTTTCATGGGGAGGAAAACAACTTAAACTCTTCAAAGTTTATTAACTCAGGACCTCATTTATGATGAGAATGTTTGTACAGTTTATTTCTGTTTGCAAAAAGTATTTATTTTTAAATTTATTTTAAGAGGGAGAGAGAGCACATGCGGAGGAGGGAGGAAGAGAGAGAGGGAGAGAGAATCCCAAGTAGCCTCCACGCTGTCACGACTGTGAGATCATGACCTGAGCCAAAAACAAGAGTGTGACACTTAAGGACTGATGAACCCTGGTGCCCCCAAGTTAACCTTTCAAGGAAAAAGATATGCCTTTTAATTTACTATTTATTTATGAATGATGGTTTTTCATTAAGAGGAGATTTTATCAGAAGAGATACCAGGAATTTAGGCAAACCTGGGCAATGTTATTTTTGAGCAAATTAGCCTCTTGCCTATCTCAAATTGTGAAGGGTGTAATCTAATCCATCATATAAGGAAAACCTATTATCTATAGAAAACAGGTATTTCTAATGACTAGTAAAGATAGACAAAAGAAAAACAGAAAAGGAGAATATGAATATAAAGTATTCAAATTACTATTGCAATCTTATTTTTGAAGTTCTTTTTTGGAAAATTTTATTACATTATTTCAGATTCAACCTAAGATCTTCAAAGCAGCTTAACAGCAACAAACATGAGTGACCCTATCCTAAATTGCTATTTCATGTAGATATTCTAATTGGAAAAATCTATATGCAGGCAAATAACAAGAAAAGGCAAGAGTTGCATTTGAAGAGGGAATATACCACATGTGTATTTTAAGTAATAGTATGACTTTACTACCTGTTAAAATGTACAAATGTATATTTTAAAATTAGTTAAGTATTGTTCTTATTTTTAATGGCTGACTTCATGGAAATGTACTTCTAAGTTCTACAAGGCATAAATAAAGGTATTGATTTAGAAATCTATTCATAACATGGTTTATTGTATATTATATGATGTTTAGCTAACTACAAAATACAATTTTACTGGCACATACAATGAATAGAAGGTATTATTATAGTTTAATTATCTTTCTTTAATCAACTAAAAAGCACATGTCTAAATGCATTGTCTTCTTCACCTACTGAAACCTAAACTACTGTATAACTCTGGTTTGCGAGCAAAACTCATTCTGGAAACAAGCTTATAATCCAAAGCACTTGTGTATCAAAGTGAATTTCCCCATGAGAAATAACAGAAACTCAGATGATTTGTTCCATGACCCAAAAATATTCATATAAAAATGGTTACAATACTGTAATATAATACAAAGTAATATAAATACAAGATATAAAGAAAAATAAACAAATTAACCTGCACTTACCTTTGAAAACCTTCATTACTAATGTGAGGGAGACAAGAGAGAGGAGGGTTATTGTGTAGGATGACTCTCACTATCACTAACGAAATCACTGCTATCTATTGGCCAATGGAATCTTTCTCTTTTTTTCATGCAACTTTAACAAGGAACCTATCTAATGGTACTTGCTTTGGCTTCCTTTTGAGGATTTCGCAGAAATGTGACATTGCATTGTGGTTAAACAAATTTATCCCTCACTCACACTGCTATAGCCTTATTCAGGTAGTGCTTTTCTACAAAATCTTGCGCTGTTTTCCACATTTTACACAACTCCCTAATCTCATTTGAAGTGAGGGATTCCTTCATCTTTCTCTCCTCCTCCTATGCAGGTGAGATGTAGACATTGACTTCTTATAAAAATACCTGGAAGAATAAATTACTTGCAATCCAAGGTTTTACTGTATATATTTTGGGCCCTGATCTTACAGTGATGTCCTCTTAAGATTTTGCTAAAATTTGAACAATATGTAATCAGAAAATTTGTAATTCTGCCAAAAAGAAATAATAACAAAATTATTTAAAGCAAATATACACATGAATAGAAACAAAACATGTTCACATTATTTTGTTCAACCTGTCTCTTCCAAGGATAAACACATATAAGAGAATCTGTTGCAGACAAGTAAAGTCTCATAAAAAATCAATAAAACAGATATATTGATGTGATATATATGAACACATATATTGATAAACCATTGGAAAGTTGCTTTGTTATAGATTTTTAATAAAATGTTCAATGTATCAAGTCAATCATCTTCCTTCCTATCCCCTGAAATAGTCATTATTGTAACTCACCTTGCTCAGATAGAAACATATATACACGTGCAATCTTTTTTAAAATGTTTATTTCTTTATTTTAAAAATTTAATGTTTATTTGTTTTGGGGGGGTGCAAAGAGTCACAGAATCTGAAGCAAACTCCAGCTGTGCTGACAGCTCAGAGCCTGACACAACTTGAACTCATGAGCCATGAGACTGTGACCTGAACCAAAGTTGGATGCTTAACCGAGTGCCCCTAAATAATTACTTTTGAGGGGGAGCAGAGGCAGAGGAAGAGGGAGTGAAAGAATCCCAAGTAGGCTCTTTACTGTCAGAGCCCAACATGGGGCTTGACTTCATGAACAATGATATCATGACCTGGGCAAAAATCAAGAGTCGGATGATATATACCTGACTGAGCCACCTAGACACCTCTTTTTTTAATTGAAAATATAGCATGTCTATTTTCTAATTATGTTTAATAATTTATTGCAGGACACTGATATTATATATTTTCTGGAGTATACAACCTTCTGTCCAGAGTTTTGCCACTACCTGCAACACTAACTATCATATCATTTTTGACATATGCTCCTATGTTTTGCTTTGTTTCATTCTCTGATTTTCATAACTGTACTAGTTAGGATAAAGCTAGTTGCTATAATAAGTGAGCTACAACATATTACTGACTTAAAACAATTATGGTTAACTCCTCACTCATCTAGTAACACTGGGGAAATAGAACAAAAGAGGGCAGCCTCCTCCACGTAGTCATCTGGGGACCCAGGGTGAGTAAATATCTGCCGTCTTGTACATATGTCTTCCAAAATTTCCCTGAAGCTATCTTCTGTTGCAAACCAACTAGTAGGTGAAAGAGCATGGATGATTAGTTACGTATGGGAGATATTTACAAACTAGGCTTAAAGTAGCACATATCCTTCCATAGCTAGACCTCATATAGACACCTCTACCGTCAAAGGGACAGAGACATGTAATCTTTGTCAATGAATCTGAACAATTCTAAATTGTAGAACAAGAAACATAAGTTTTTGTGAGCCGTTTTATTCAAAGTTTAATAAACAAAATTTGATATATTCCAGGAGGGTTGAAATATATCCCATTGCCTACAGGAATGTATAAAAGTACATTCCCTTATATTTTCATTAACATTTGGATATTGTCAATAGTTTACATTTTTGTCAAATGTATTATATGGGTGAAATGTGTTATATTATTGTTTTAATATGCATTTTCAGATTGCTAGCAAGTTTGTGTTTGACTCATTTTTAAAGGATATTAGCGTTTCTTCTTCTGAAATTCATGTTTATGCCCTTTGCCTAACATATATATGTGTGTATATATATATATATTTTTTATTATTTTGTGCATTAAAAAGTTGTAAATTAGAACATTTATTCATTTCCAGTCATATGGGACACAAATACTTTCAGAGTACTGTTTACATTTACTTTATTTCAATGAAAGATTCCATATTTCTGAAATATTAATATAAATTTATTAAGTTGTGAATATTCATTGAAATGCAATTTCAATAGAATAATTCATTGCACTAATAGGTCCTCTTGACAAAAACTTTTGTCAAGAGATGATGTTCCATGTGTAATTTTGTTTACACAAGTTCAGGGCTTTCTGAACAAAGAGCACTGGCACTTAAAGGATGATTAAATGGCCACATACCTTGGAAGTTAGAGATAGTGAATTAAGTTTAGAGGAAGCTTTCTTATCTCCCTCAGTACCAATTGCTTATATTCCTGGTTAGAGACCTTCTTCCTCCTTAAGGGAAGATTTTTACCTTCCAGAGGGTAAAAAAAAAAAAAAAAAAAAAGAAAAGAAAAGAAAAAAAAGAAAAAAAGAAATCCCTCTCCTCTCTTGAGAGAGGAGGATGGACAAGTGCCCAGCAGGGTTTCATAATTCCAGAGACTCTCTCCCCTGATGCAAACCCTCTGTACATGCAGGGGTCACCCGGCTCTCATCATGCCTTGCTGTGGGGATAGGAGTTTGGGGCCTGGACAACTGATGTAAGTTTCTCTGTGAGTCAAAGTTCTTTCCCCAGATCTAGTGGTTTGTATGTGTTGGGTTGCAAATAGGGTAATATCTAGTAGTCTGTACAGTTTCAAACAAACTTTATCGTGTTTTCTCTCTTTTAGAAAATGAGAGAAATCGCAAAAAGAACACCAGTCTTAACTTAAAAAGTACAGGCTCTCATGCCTTATATTAAATCAGTACTGTTACCTTGTATGTGATACAAGGTATGTGATAGCCTGATATGTTTTAACTCCATGTTGTAATTTAACATTCTACAATGAAAGAAAAAAATCTGATATATAATATAACTTAATAATAGTAATTTTGATCTGGGGCTAGAAAAATGGCATAGATAAGAGAGCTAGGAAATTCTCTAGCTCAGGACTTGGGATTTCAATAAAACTTTAATTTTGTTTCGCTCTTTCCACTTTCTTTAAAAGACCATTTCTGCACTTCTAAGAGGTTTACATTACTTTTTATATACCAAACTAACAAAGCCATCTGTGATTTTCTTCTTGTACTCCTTAAAAATATTCTCTTGGCATCTAATCAGAAACTAATTCATACTAGAGTTGAGTCTTATATTTCTAGTGAAAATTTTTAAAGAATAAATTAGCGTAGTTATCTAAACTGGACCCTAGTTCATCCCTTTGCAAATAGTGAGGAATCAACAAGTATTTCCAGGAACTATAAAGTGAGGTCAAAATGAATCCAAGAAATGAGCTGAATGTCTAATTCTTTGAGAGTCAGAGAATCTTCTTTGAACACACCTAACTGCCATAAAATGGAACATTTCTGCTGCCAGCTACATTAGGTAAGTTTATATTTAAATTTTGTCCTTTCAGAGCGTTCATAAAAATAACTGAGAATAGTACAACAAACTTTAAACTCCATAGTATAAGAGAAAAATAAATTGTTTCAGGTAGCAAAGAAAGAAAAATGACATTGCCCTCAGTCAGTCCTCTGGATCCTTGGACACAGCCAACTGTCTACAACTGTATGTTTCCACTTTCACAGTTCTATGGTAAGGGAGATTTTTGGCAGGTTCATTTCTTAATACTCCAAACTAGGTTAAAACTGCCTTGTGCTGTGTATTTCCAGTAGATTATGGTTAGTGAAATCACATAGAGCATTGCATATTTCATATTTGGTAATGATTAAGTACTAATTACATAATTTTATAGGATACAGTAAACCTGGGACCTGTTTTCAGGACTGTAATCATGACTTCATGATATTCCAAATTAATGCAATTGTGGTCATGGAAGGTTTGTATAAAATCATAAGAAGTGCTTTTTTGTGATATCTATACATAAATATATATATATATATATCTTAAAGGATGAATAAATGGCCACACACCTTGGAAGTTAGAGATAGTGAATTTTCCCAGAGCCATTTACTCCTATTCAAGTGATAATAAGGTTTAGAGGAACCTTTCTCATCTCCTCAGTACCAATTGCTTATATTCCAACGTAGAGACCTTCTTTTTCCTCAAGATTTGTTTACCTACCAGAAGGAAAAAACAAGATCCTTTTCTTCCCTTCAGAAAGGAGGATGGACAAGTGTGCCATCTATACCAATACCCAGGGCTTCTACGAAATCAATGAAAACTATATATGTATGTCTATTTTATTCTCCAAAAGGTTATTTTCCATTTTCTCTTTTACATTTCATTTAGAATTTCCGAGATGTTTGAATGCCAAAAGACAAGTAGATTAAAGGTGTGTATATGAATAACATAAGTCCTTAGAATGCCGAGGGTGTCAATGTTGCACTAAGTATTTAATCAGTGCTCATTTATTCTGAGAAATGTGTTCCTTGTTTCAAAACTGATAAAGATTTCGTTTTTATACAAAAATCTTGCCTACAATATGCAATTATTTCCTATAATTTTCCTTTTACCTGATTATTGAGATTTTAGGACTATATCACAGTATTCTGTGATAATTTTCAAGCATAAATTTTTCTATCAGATATGTTAGAGGCATTTTTAGGGCTTTACAAAGGATATTATGAAATGGAAACAAATGTTTATTGGATATATTTTATATGCTAGAACTATACAAAGTGTGTTACATAGATTATTGTAAAACCCTTTTTTTACTGTATTATTATATCCTCTCTTTTTAAGAAAACAAAACTTAAAATTATCACCAAACTGGAATGAAACTTTGGACCCTTGACTCCAAAAGCTCTTTCTGTTATCTTTTATTATATAATCAGTAGAAATTCTGATTTAATGGACATTTCCACTTATAATTTTATAGCATCTTTATTATACTGTATACTGAAATTCTTACCTTAGCAGATTGAAATGCAGAGATAATCTAGGACCACTTCTCCCTTGTTCAGTATGCAACAGAGTGAGATTTCTTAAGATAGTTACCAGACTATTGACAAAATTAGTTAAAACCTAAATTCAGAGCAGTTATTTATTATGACATAAGTGTTGGTTTGAACTTAGAATAATTTGATCAGTTGGTGGAATTTCAAGTGAAACAACTGGGCACAATTGGTGATGGGTGATGAGAATCATAGCTAAGTGCAGTTAACTTATAAAAAGTTAAAACACTACTACTGACTTTTCTGTATATCTGAAACCCTGAGAAGGAAGAAGGTAATGCAGTATTTCCTGGAACACATAGAAACTGAGCCAAACTTATACTCCTCTCTCCATGGGGCAGTGAGACTGAGGTTATCTCCAACTAGAAACACTTTACCCCATCCTGCTTCATCTTGGGCTAACACTGTATATCAATTCTTTAAGGAGCAATAAAATTACTTCCCATTTGCAATGACGTGGATGGAAATAGAGTGTATTATGCTAAGGTAAATCAGTTAGTCAAAGATGAATACCCTATGTTTTCACTCATATGTGGAATTTTAAGAAACAAACCAGATGACTAACAATAGAACTCCCCTATGACCCAGCAATAGCACTGCTAGGAATTTACCCAAGGGATACAGAAATGCTGAGGCATAGGAGCACATGTACCCCAATGTTCATAGCAGCACCCTCCACAATAGCTAAAACATGGAAACAGCCTAAGTGTCCATCAACAGATGAATGGATCAAGAAGATGTGGTTTATCTATACCATGGAATACTACGTGGCAATGAGAAACAGTGAAATCTGGCCCTGTGTAGCAACATGGATGGACCTTGAGGGTGTTATGCTGAGTGAAATATGTCAGGCAGAGAAGGACAAATATCCTATGTTTGCACGTATAGGAGGATTAGGAGGAACTTAACAGAGGACCAAGGGGGAGAAGAAGGGGGGAAATGGTGGGGGAAAGGGAGAGAGGCAAACCATGAGAGACTCTTGAATGCTGACAAAAACTGAGGACTGATGGATGTGGGGGGGAGGGGGGGATGGGCATGGAGGAGGACACTTGTGGGGATGAGCACTGAGTGTTATGTGGAAACTAATTTGACAATAAACTATTTGTAAAAAAAAAAAAAAAAAAGAAAGAAACAAACCAGATGAACATAGGAGAAGGGAAAGAAGAATAAAATAAGATAAAAACAGAGTAGTAAGCAAACCATAAGGGACTCTTAACTACAGAGAACAACTTGAGGGTTGCTGGAGGGGAGAGGTGAGCTGGGTTAACTGGGTGACATATAGTAAGGAGGACTCTTGTAATGAGCACTGGGTGTTATATATAACTGATGAATCACTAAATTCTGCTCCTAAAACCAATGCTACACTATGTGCTATATGTTAACTAACTTGAATTTAAATAAAATCTTGGAAGAAAAAAATTACTTGAAAGTATATGCATATATGTGTTTCTTTTTTAAAAATGAAAAAATAAAATAATCATAAACAGATCACTTACAGGTCTATTTTGGATAGTTCCTAGGGAACAGACATGCATTTTTATAAATTTCTTGCCACTTTCAGGAATTTGTCAAAAATTTTATTTGGAAAATAGAAAAAAAATTAAACACTGTATTTGACTCTAGGACCCCTATACTTTTGAGAATTTTGTTATAAGGTGCTTGACAGACATTTTATACCATGTGTGACCTATAAAGAGTTATTCTGTGTTTTGGTTTGGTGCATTAGGATCTAGGAAATATTTGAGTTCCCTTGGCTAGCTGACAAAAATATAGTTAAAAATGTAAATGATTGGTAGTAAGAGATAACATTACATCTAATACAACTTGGGCCAAATAAAATTATTGCTGGATCCATGATGTTACTGGACTTTAGGTTTTAATATCAATATTACCTAACTATCTTAAAGTTATGTTGTCACCTGTACAATAAATTATATAGCAAAAATATTATGAAATGATAAAGTATTATAAAAATTTACTCTGCTTGTTGTTAATAAAGTCCATGATATTTGATTTAGATGATAAGTAATTGCTTTCACGGTATATGAGTTAGGTGCTAAAAATATTTAATAGATAATAGGCCTTCTGTCAAAACTCATCAGATATTCTTTGAACCTATGAATTTCCAATTCATATCACCTCCTCCTGGGCTGATTAATTGAGAACCATTGAGCTGAAATATTGTTGCTCGCTCTCTCTCTGCACCACTGTTTTATACACATGATTTGATCTGCATAAGAGAAAAAACTCACCATAGGTACTATTTCAAAAGTGGAGCACATAAATAAAACCAGTCCATATTCTGAGGGTCTAATTAATCAACTAAACAATGTAGCTAAAATAGAAAACATATGATAGAGGTGTGTGTGTTTCTCTTTAAAATACTCTCAAGATTTATATTTATTCATTGTCTGATATAATAGCTTATAGAATACATAACTCCTGTAGATCAATACAACAATTTACAGACCTGTCACAATGTATGAAAGAAAAATCATTTAAATTACTCAAGCACTCTTATAGGAAGCAATTTTGAATTTAAATAATAGATTCCAGCCAAAGAGACAGGTTTGTCAAATGTATTTTTAAGCATTTAATGACTGTTTTTTATGAACTATAGCACAAGGTAAAAAGCTCATCTTTTGAGTAAAAGCAATGTTCACATAAAATTATTTCAGTTTTTAATTAATGTTGTACATTTAATGCACTTTTTAGTTTTCTAAAACTCTTTCATATAAAATCCAATGAAGATGTGTTGTTCTAAGCTCTGTTTTATAAATCATTAATAGGAATATCACAGAGTTTTATTTTTTTTTAATTTTTTTAATGTTTTTTATTTATTTTTATCAGAGAGAGGGAGGCACCAAATCTGAAGCAGGCTCCAGCCTCTGAGCTGTCAGCAGAACCCAACTGAAGGACTCACAAACTGTGAGATAATGAACTGACCCGAAGTAGGGCGCATAATCCACTGAGCTACCTAGGTACCCCATAATTATTATCTTTGTATAAAATATTAATAGTAAACTGGGGCACCTAGGTGGCTCAGTTGGATGTGTTCAACACCTGATTTTGGCTCAGGTCATGATTTCACCATTTGTGAGTTTGAGCCCCCATGTTAGGCTCTACACTGACAGCACAGAGCCTGCTTGAGATCGTCTCTCTCCTTCTCTCTCTCTCTGACTCTCTCCTGCTCATGCTCTCTCAAAAAATAAATAAACAAATAAGCTTAAAAAGAAAAAAAAAACATTAACAGCATAGGTATAATAAATTCCATGATGGAAGATTTTTGGAATGAATTGGCTTACAGTCAAAGATAAGTCATCTGGGTTTATTTCTTTTCATTCCTGAGAACCTGCCAATGTACCACTAATGGAGAATAAACAAAAAGAAGAGGAGGAGGGAAGAAAATGAATAGGGGAAGAAGGGCAGAGAAGGTAAAGAAAGACAGAGAAGGATTAAAATGGTAGAAAGATCATTAGTCAACTAAATTTTTTGACACGTGTAATTCCAGAAAGCTTTTGGAATATTGGTAATTGACAGGAAATGGAAAAAATAATGAGTCTTGCAGTACATATGATGAAGCAACAACATGTAGATGACTTGATGTGTCCTCAAGCTCCTCAGGAGCCCCAGGCACAAAGAGCGACGGGTGATTAGAGACATGGGTATATAAAAGGAAGTTTTGCTTAAATAGATTTATAAATCAAACCTTTCAAATCAACACATTGGCCACATATTACCAACAAAAATATTAAAAACAGAGAAAATGAAAATGAGGACTAGGAAGAATATAATTCCACTGCATCTTAAATGCTGTAATAGTGACAACCAGGTGCACCTGAGTGGCTCAGTTGGTTGAGCTTCTGACTCTTGGTTTTGGCTCAGGTCATGATATCATGGTTAGAGAGTCCCAGCACCATAA
This sequence comes from Hyaena hyaena, assembly GCF_003009895.1. Taxonomy (NCBI): domain Eukaryota; kingdom Metazoa; phylum Chordata; class Mammalia; order Carnivora; family Hyaenidae; genus Hyaena; species Hyaena hyaena. The sequence goes on along the minus strand of NW_024081970.1, from coordinate 240,285 downwards.
CTGGCTCTGCGCTGGCAGCTAGGAGCCTGCTTGGGATTCTCTCTCCCTCTCTCTCTCTCTGCCCCTCCCCTTCTTGCTCTCTAGCATTTTCTCTCTCTCTCTGTCTCTCTCACTTTTTCTAAGAAAAAAGAGAGACAGACAACCAAGTATATAGGGCAAACCATTCATTCATTCATTCATTCATTCATTCATTTTTAGGGCAAACCCTTTTAAAGTGAATCTTTTCCTATAAGTCTACACTCACAGATTCTTAACCATGTTCATATATTAATTAAATGGAAAATAAAATATAGTTTAAATATTATATGTTGAGCTTATTTTACAGAATAAAAATATGAAGTTATTTGAACTTTAATCTCTCATTTTTAAGGTCTAAATGTGAATTCATGCAAAGATGTTGCAGCATATGTGGGCAGAAGCAGACAGAAGCACCTCTGATCCAATTAGCATGTATAAGAACCGATCATCCTCTCCTAATGCACTGCTCATTTTTTGTGAGTGATTTCTCTGCATGGCTATTACTAACACATAATAAAATATGCTCCCTTTGCTGGAGAATTCAATTCAAGAATTAAAAAAGATCTATTTTTTCTGTTTGTTTGTTTTTGTTGTTGTTGTTGTTGTTGCTGTTTTGGGTAATAATATCCTTCAGTAACCTGGTGTTTTTGCCAAGGTGACATATTTCACGTAAAGCAAAAGATTTATTCTGTAAGACTGTACAATGATCTTTCTCATTTTCTTCTCTGCTGTGATTTCCATTACACCAAAGATGGACATGATGGGATTGTTTGTTTTCCTGCTGATGGTTGCTTTGGAGTAGACATTTCTAATTTCTTGGTTACTTATAAAAATATGACTTCTAATACAGTATAATTGCTTTTACTTGCAACAATACGAGAACACAGCAGGGATATATGACAGTGAGGACAGAGGCTCGGAAGACTGGCTTTACTAGAAAGCCTTCCAAAAATTATCTAGTTGAAAAATATACCGAACTCAGATAAGAATTAATTTTTTGGTCCAAATAATGTAATTCTGTGGTGGGGGGGAGGGAGGGAGGGAGAGAGAGAGAGAGAGAGAGAGAACAAGCACATTATAATAATAAATAAAATCCCCATCTAAGCCCATACTTAAAGGAATAGTAAAAAGACTACCATTCTCACTCTCTTCTCTCACCAAACAAAGCATTAACACTCAATTGATTTTCTTTGAATTCTATGACAACTCATTCTCAGTCTGTTATGCTAATCCCAATTCTTCCTTTAAATGCTGTCAATACTTGGGGCACCGGGTGGCTCAGCTGGTTAAGCTTCTGACTTCTTCTCAGGTCATTATCTTCCAGCCCTGTGTGGAGCTCTGTGCTGACAGCTCAGAGACTGGAGCCTGCTTTGGAGTCTGTATCTCCCTCTCTCTGTCCCTCCCCCATTCATGCTCTGTTTCTCTGTCTCTCAAAAATAAACATTAATTTTTTTAAAAAAAGTTGTCAATACTGAGGGCTGCATCCTACATCTTTTTGTATCACTCTGCATTCTACTCAATAATCAATTAACTATGATGATTCCCTTTAGGTATGGTTCCTCTTTGGGTATACGTAAAATTCTCCTAGTACCAGAATACATACACATGTATATTCTCTTTGCAGTGCAAAAATGCAATGGAAAAAAATGAGTGGAAGGTTTATTTTGCTTTATTTTGTTTTAACAATGAGAATGACAAAAAGACTATACTATAGACACAGTTGAAAAGAAAGAAGATCAGTAAATAGAATCTGGAAATCATCCATCGATACAGAGAGGGGAAAAGAGGCTTGGAAGAAGACAAGAAAAAAGAAGTAGGAGACGTTTTGATTAATAAATGACAAACTGATGGCAGATAAGACATGGCTGCTCAAGAAGCAGTTGAATAAAATGAACATTACTCACTGGAAAAGTCACTTCTATGGATGTTTGGGATTAGCAGCAGATTAAAGGTATGGAGGCAAATAATCATCTTGGCTTTAATCCTGTGCATTTGTAAGATCTCTGGCAAATTTAACACGAAATGTGAAACTTGAGTTTGAAATTCAGAGGAGAATTAGATCTAAAATTACAGACTTGACAGCTCATAGAATTTTGGCAATTAAATTCATGAATGATTTCCTCCAGGAGGAGTATATTACAAGAGAAAACCAAAATTGCAACCTTAGGGAATACCAACAAATGAAGAGTTGGTGGAAGAAAAGATGTAAAATGGGAGTCTAGGAGTCGAAAAATTTCATTTAATGAAAATGAAACAGTTTGTTTTTGTTTTTGTTTTGAGAATATACTAGGCAACCAAAAATCAATTTGTGCAGGAGCAGATAAGAATTGAAGACACAGAGTCAATCTTCTGAGTTTAATGATGACAAAGAAAACAACAGATTTAGTAAATGGCTGCAGGTAGAACTTTTCTTCCCTGAGAGATGATTGTAGTCTCTCTTGATTACAAACCTGCAACCAGCCACCTGTTGAGTGTGCTTAACCTTGATGTTCGCCCACAGTCAGACCTGGAGTCACTGAGCCAGAGAATCTTTCTATTTTAGGTCTTTTGCAAAAATCAGCAATCAGGATTTGATACCAACATTATATATATATATATATATATATATATATATATATATAATGGTTTCTAATGCATATAGCTTAAATAAAATAAATAAAAAAATCCTGATTTCCTGATTCTTGGAACTCTAGCCCTTTATTTACCATGTGATCACTTCACTGAATGAGGGCTTTAATTGTATGCCTTATTAACCAAATCATTTTCAAATTATGTTTGTTTTCCAACATTCTCATCAGGCCATAGGGGAAAAAATGAGTATGTGCATTGCATGCCAGAATATTTTCCTCACAAGTGTTAGAAATTTCTATGAGAAGATGCGTTAGACTGACTTCAAATTTTTGTAGCTAAAATTTCATTTTATATTCTTAGCTTTATCTGTTTTTCAGAATACAATACAAAGATACTTTTAACAGCAGACTAAGTGAATATTTTATTAGATTCTGCAATCTTTATCTTTCTGCAACAAGTCAGTAAATTTAAGAAAATTTAAGAAGAGCCAGTGCATTAAATTTATTTGAGTAAATGATAACTCGCATAGAGCATCTTTTTCATAATCTTTTCCTTAAGAAAAAGCAAATACATCACTCTATAAAATTACAATAATTTAAACCTAACTTATTTGTCATACCATATTGGCTAGTGCTAAAACAATATATCAAATAGTATTCTATTACCTAAAGCACTAGACATAGTGATTTACCTTTCTAATTTTTTGATGTTATAACCTATTGAAGGTCCCTCAGAATCCTGGAGGACATCATTAGATTTCCTAAACACAGGGAATCTTGAGAACCCATAATAAAAACAAACAGCTGAAGTACAAATAACCAAATGCAGAAGGGTTCCCTATATCTCCTTCTCCTACTTAACTTCTGTGTTGAAACATAAATTCAGGTCTCTTCCAGATACTTCACAGCTTAGAATCCTCTCTTCTTATCCAATGTAGTAACAGAATTATTTAGTATGGGGATGGCAAAAATATCATTTTCCACTTGGGGGAAGGACCTCTTAACCACATCTCTCAAAACTAAATCAGTTCAAATGTTCTCATCTGTGAATATGCTTCAACAAAACCCTGGGAAATTGAAGTGTTTAAAGAAAGAGGGAGTATGAGTAACTTTCGCATTCCACTGAGTGTTCAGTAACCACAAAGCTAAAACTTGACTGCTGGTATTGTCAAAACTTGACCATTATAGACATCGATGAAATGAACAAGCAAACAAATAAAAACATAAGCGTAGTATCTCTTCCAGCATGAATATACCAAGTTCACAAAATATATGCATCTCAACAATGCTCTTGAAAAACTTGGAGTGTTTCAGAAGGTACTTAATCAAACTTATCCTAATAAAATTGAGGAAAAAAATTGTCTCCCCACTGTTTATTTCCCCTTTATCACCCTCATCTTTCCAAATATCATTTAACTATCTTAGGACCTGCTGTTCATGGGAGTAGTTGTTGCCATCTATGTCTTTCTCAGAGAAAAGATGGATGTAAATGCCGGAAAAACTTCTCTTTTCTCCTTATTGGGGAGGAAACCATCCTCCCTGGCAATAAGTAAGTAAGTTGACATAAATGCTATAGTACTCGGGTGCCTGAATGGCTCAGTGAGTTAAACATCTGACGTTTGATTTTTGGCTCAGGTCATGATCTCAAGTGAGATGAAGCCTCACATTGGACTCTGAAATGACAGCACCGACTCTCTCCCCCTCTTTCTGCCCTTCCCTCCCTCACACACTTGTGCGCTTGCGCGCTTGCGCGCTCTCTCTCTCTCTCTTTCAAAATAAGTAAACTTAAAAAAAAATGAGTGCTACAATCCCAATTCTTCTTCCAAAAGGATGAGCTCTGCTGTCTCTGTCCAGAAAGTCATTTAAACAGAGATGCTGAAATGAGACAGTGTGTCTTATTGTCTGCATCATTCACACTGCCTTGTGACGACTGCAGTAGTATAAAGAGAAGTATATGCAGGATCAAGAATTCTTCACGCTTTCAGGGCACCTGGGTGGCTCAGTCGGTTAAGCATCTGACTTCAGCTCAGGTCATGGATCTCACAGTTTGTGAGTTGGAGCCCCATGTCGGGCTCTGTGCTGACAGCTCAGAGTCTGGAGCCTGCTTCAGGTTCTATGTCTCCCCCCCGCCCCCAACTTACACTGTGTCTCTGTCTCAAAAATAAACATTTAAAAATTTTATAAAAAATAATTCTTCTGCTTTCATGCTAGGTGTGACATGTTACACAAAACCAGAAATCCTGACTCTGTTCCCTCTCTTTAATCAATCCAAGATTCCCTCACCTCCCCATATTTTGCCAAATGTCTAACAGTGATTTTGTTGTTCTGGACCACACAAAACTGTTCTTAGTCACTGTTCTTTTACTGCCATGTTGCTCTAATATGCGCAGAATACAGGACAACATCATTGAATAATGTGTAGCGTTTCTTTTAAAACAATGGATATATTTTGTTTTACATGATGAAAACAGCTATATGTCTTTTTCATCACATTATAATATGCCTATTGCTGTCAAGCTCATTTCTCTCTTTTTTTATTCCAAGTACTTTAGTTCTTAGTTTTGACAGAGCATATTTTTTCAACTACTCTTTGCTTATTGTTTTATATTTCCAAAATAATATAAATCCCATTTAATTTTATTCCTCACCAACTAACATTTTCATAACACTTACTTTCATCACAAGAACATAGTCCCTAAAATAACTTAATAACCTGAGTAACTTCTTTTACAAAGCTATCATAGAACCCAAACCAGATGTTTCTCCTCTTATCTCAAATTTCTAACCAATGCTATAATGCTGTAGAATAAGCTTACCAGTAGTATTGTATTTTGTAGGTAAGTCATTTAAATTTTTATTTTTTAAATTTTACCACATAAGGTATTTTTTCAATTACTTTTGTATCCTCTTGCATTTCCCCAACTTTTAGTGGCTACAAAGAAGCACCTTTTTTCCAAAAACCAACTTTAATGTGACCACAATTATGCTCCAGTTTGAGTCTGTCTTAATTATCACAGGTATATGTAAGGCACTAGTATCCTTGCCATCACACTGTCAAGTTCAAATTCTGATTCTAGCAATTAATATCAATAGGTTAAGTAATTTACTTAACTTCTGTAAGTATGGGTTTTTGTATCTTTAAAATATGAATACTTAAGGGGCCCCTGGTGGCTCAGTCATTTAAGCGTCAGACTTCAGCTCAGGTCATGAGTTCGAGCCCCACGTCAGGCTCTGTGCTGACAGTTTGGAGACTGGAGCCTGCTTTAGATTCTGTGTGTCCCTCTCTCTCTGCCCCTCCCTTGCTCATGATCTGTCTCTGTCTCTCACAAATTAATAAACATTTAAAATTTTAAAAATATAAAATAGGGACACTTAATATTATCAGTCCTATGAAGTTTGGAGATTACATTTGATAATTTACATAATGTGCCTACATCTGGAAAGTAATCATTACAACTCTTAACTCCTGTTTGATTTTGTCTTATTTATTACCATATTCGTAACTCTATTTTATCACCTCATATTGAAAGAGTAAGTCTGTGTTTCAGGATTTTAACCTCCTTCAGGGCAGGAACCTGGTTGCTTCATTTTCTGTACTATCAGTATGAATAGGAATATGTGTATGATGTATACTCCTTTTACTTTCTGTTGTATAGCTTAGAAGTAAATTCAACTAATATTTAACAAGTGGCTGAACGCTCTAAAATGAAGTTGTTTCCTAAGTAAGTCAAATTTTTTTTTTTTTTAATCTTGGGTTGCTTTATATCCACTTAGATACTTACAACTTTGAAGAACTAGTATAGCATTCTTACTCACCCAAATATTTTAAAACTGAGCTGCGAGTGCTAAAAGTTTAGTATTTTAATACAGTATATAATTTATCTAGCTTTCCACTTAATTTAAATAGATTTTGCAAAAAATCTAAATAGTAAGTTTATACCATTGCTAACCTTAACATTTGTCATACAAAGTCCTATAAACCACTTAGTTTGTGTTCATAGACAATAACTAGATGGCTATGAAAAACAGTTATTATAGGTGGTTTATTCTTATGTTTTTAAAGATGTGACTTCATAAAGCAAACAGTTTTCTATAATGGTGATAATTTATGTGATTAGATGTTTTCTTATGCCAGGTCATGAAATTAATTTTCATCTTAATTAGTGCCCACAGCAATGATTATATTAATAATCCATTTAGCTAATTGCATTTTGCTTAGTTAGTTGTGCTGCATTTTGGGCATTGCTAATATGCCAAGGTCAATATGTCTCCTCCTCAGTATCCAATAACCAATGTAAGGTAACTGTGGATAATATAGCTTATATTTGAAAATTATAGATTATCTATATACTCAGATTTCCTTAAGTGGTATATATTATTATCCTTAAGGATCTAAGAGTCAATTACCTCAAGTTTCAAGTCTTTTTTTCTTCTTCTCATGATTGAAGGGTTTATTTGGTCCTAACAGCCCTGCTATAAGCTAACCAAATTTACAGAACACTAATTCGTTAAAGGAGAAGGTCAATATAATCATTTACCATGACAATTATAACTACCTAGAATACTTTCCTTTTATTTTTCATAAATATATTCTTTTCCAATTAGAAGAAAAACTTATTCAGGAAGACAAGTTAGGGTCATGAAATTATTATGAAGAACAAAAAGAACACGACTGAAAAGAGTTAAGCAAATATCATAAAGCCATAAGTCTCAAAGGCGTAAATAGATTAGGTCCTGTTTTCCATTTTAGACAAACTATATAATATATATAAATTCGTTAAAAGATCGCAATCACTATTATCATTAAAGATTTATAGGAATCAAAGCACCATCTTTGATTTAGATTACTTTCTGTTTCAAGGCTTTGTAACCTCAGGTCTACCTTGTAAATGTTCACTTCCAAATGAAAGAGCTGAAGTCTTTCCATCTTTCCCCACAGGTTATATTACCTATCCTCTTAATCCCATCACTCAATTCTCTTCAAAATGTATTTTTCCCCACTTCATTTTTGGTACATGACAGCAAAGAAGGACTTGGAGCCTAAAGTGACTGAACCTACCTAGGCTCTCCTCTATCCAAATTGGCAGAGGATTGCTCGCATTGACTTTAATGGTAAAACTTCCAAATTTTGTGTTTTATTGTAGTTCCTAGGAGTGGAAAGTACTGAGAACAGGGTGGTTAATTCAGAGTAGTGAAAGGAAACACAAGTTACTGTAAAATATGGGAGGAGGGTTGGCAGAAAGAATAGACAGGACATTTTCAATGAAAATGGTAACTGCAGCTTTTTTGTGGGGGTGGGAAGATTTAATTTTTTCCTTAATCTTGTTCACTAAAGACTAGGTTTTAATTACTAAACTTGTTGTCAATTCAGAAAGAATATTTTAAAAAGTAAAACATGATTTTTGCACTTTTGGTTTCAGTTTCAGGATACAACATGTTCAGAAGCCATCACTCCCAACCTTAAAACAAGAAAAAATTGAACAAACTGAATATCAATATTTTTCTTAAATAACCAAGATCACAGGGCAAATTATCACCCCCAAACTACACTCAAAACCAGGGAGAGAAGCGCACCCAGAGAGTCATAGCTAAGATTCTTATCCAGAAGAGAAGTTGCTAGAAACACATAAATGGTGATTGTGATGAATTCTGGAAGTTCAGTGTGGAGAAATAAATCCTGATAAGATTCAGAGTAGTCATAGTGAAATTCTCCCAGACATGTTTCCAGACACAAGGACTACTCTCCATAGTAAATGACTTTTTCTTTTCTTGGAATAGAGCCTTATGTCAGGAATTCCTCCCATTCCATCTCCCTACAACCCTTCTGTCTCAAAGGGGGAAAACAAGTCAAGGAGCAACCAAGATATAAAGTAAATAGGCTGGGGATGAAAAAGCCAGGGATGGGAATCAGAAGTGGGAGGGTGGAGGAACACTTGTAAAGGTCACAGCTCAGAGTCATTTATTGACAAAAAGAGGAGATTTATTTATAAGATTATGGAAAGCTTGTCTTATCTTTCACACTTTATCATCACACTAACAGGGCTTCAGTATTATCACAATGGATTAAAATTAACAGAGCTTTAATATACAGATTATAAGAAGGAATACTTAGGAAAACACAAAGTAAACAAAGGACTCAAAAGTAAGGGCACTAAAGGAATTTGAAGTCTCTGACACCTATACTTATAGCATTAAACACAGCCCAAACCCTACACAGATGGACATGGATTCTCACACTAAAGATCTATTTTACTCATTTTCCAGTACTCAATATAAACATCCACTTTTCAACAAAAAATTACAGAGCATGCTAAAAGATATTAAAAGAAAATGCTCTGAAGAAACAAAAGCAACCATCAGAACCAGACACACATATGAGACAGATGTTGGAATTATAATAAAGATAACTTAAATAAGCATAGTTAATATGCTAAAAGCTCTAATGAGAAAGTAAACAACCAAGGATAGATGAGTAATGTAAGCAAATAGGTGAAAATGTAAGAATGAAAAGGAAATACTATAAATCAAAACACAGTAACAGAGATAAAAAAAAAAGTAATTTCAACAAGATCATAAGTAAACTTGACATAGCCAGAAATCATGGCTTGAAAATTGGTCAGTAAGACATCTACAATTGATATTCTAAGAAGAAATTAATGAACACACACACACACACACACACAGAATAAACCATCAAATAATGTAGGACAATTTTAAAAGGTGTTACATAGCAAATGGAATATAGAAGGAAAAGAAAAGACAAAAATCAAAGAAATATTTGAAGTAGTAATGACCAAGAACTTTCCAAGATTAATGACACCAAACTGTACATCGAGAAAATGCAAGCAACCAGCTGTATCAAAGAATAAATAACAAACCACCCCACTTAAGCATTCTATATTTAAACTCTAGAAAATCAAAGAAAAAAATATTCTACCTATAGAGGTAGGAGGATAAAAATTATATCAGACTTCCTATTAGAAACCATGCAATGAAGAAGAAAATGAAACCAAATATTTGAAATGTTGGAAAAGGGACTGGATGAAATAAACTAGAGTTCTATATGCAGCAAAATTATGAGTCAAAAGCGAAAAAGAAATGAAGCCTTTCTCAGACAAACAAGGTACAAAATTGATTGCTAGCAGAACTCCCTGCCACAACAAAACTTTTTACACAGAATGGAAATGATACAGATTAGATCATCGAATATTCATAAAGAAAGAGTAAGCATTAGATAATAAAAGTAAAATTAAACAAATAAATAAATAATAAATAAATAAATGTCTGAAATGTTTTAGACATCTGGGGAAGATGGTGGAGTAGGAGGACCCTTAGTTAACCTTGCCCCATGGATACAACTCGATAATCCTTATATCCAGTGTCAATAACTCAGAAAATGACCCAAAAGCCTAGCAGAACAACCTTCACAACTAAAAGTAGAGAAGAGGACATATTGAAGAGGGTAGGAACAGCAGAGGCTTGGTCTGGGGCTAAATGGACTCATAGATCCATACTTGGGAAGCAGAGAGTCAAAGTAAAGAGAAGGAAGAGAAACAGACCTCTGCACCAGGAAGCCCACATGGGGAAGATGAAGTTTCTTTTTGGCTTTGAAAACAAGATGGGCTAGATTTCATGAATTCTTACAACCAGCAACTTAAAACCCAGAATTTCAAAAACATCAGTAACTTGACTGGGAGAGAACTCTGAAAGGCAAGAGGAAATTGAATCCCCACCCTTCAAGTGATAGCACAACAGACAGACCTTGGAGATATAGCATAGAAGCAAAAGTTTGAAAGGCACCCGAGACATACTGGAGGGAAAGTTATTTGTATTTCCAGAGAAATCCTACAGGAGCAAAGGAACTAGCAGTCACCATTTCCTTCCCTGTCCCCTAACATAAACACACCTGCAGGACTTGCTACCCAACTTGCTAGCTCTGACACCCTACGCTTCCACCAATCCACCCTCCATACAGACTGCCTGAGTCCTAACACTGCAGGGCCCCTCCCTCAGATGAACAGGGGTTGCAGAGCTTGCTAGCACCACTTCTCTGCACTTACATGGACCCATCCCTCGAAATAGGCCCACTTCAGTCCCAGCACTGCAGGGTTCCCCTTCAGAGGATCAGAGATGCTCAAAGCTTACTAGCACCACTGCCCTATCTTAGCACTGTACTTCAGAGGATCCACCTTCTACAATACTCTTTTATCTAAACTCATACATGGGCATGCCACAGGCCTAGCAGGGTGCAAGTGGTGGCTACAATGGTTAGTACAACTCCAAAGTGACTTCTGTCCCAGAGAGAGGGAAAGATAACTATACAAACCAGTCAGATAGAGGCACCAGCAGCTATGCGGCAGCAGCTAGGTGATCTGATGGCAGGCATCTACAAATAAAAGCATCTCAGGGGACAACACAGGGAAAGTGCCCAGCAGTTTGGTCTACTGCATCTCAGACAAATATCTGGTCTGACTAACTAAAAGCCAAGCCATCCACAGATTGGCCCAATAACACCACAGGAACCAAACATTGCCCACAACAGGCAAAGAGGGCCATTGAAGCCAACTGCAGTACACAAAAAATTGACTCAGCCTCAATAGCAGTACACACACATCACATACAGGAAACACCCAATGAAACTCCAGGTTTTGGTGAACAGGTTACACTGCATGGCAGGATTATAGGACCTATAATTCATAAGGCCATCAATTCAAGTGCAGGAGACATAGCTCTCTTCCCTAACCTAGAGAAACACACAGAAAGTTAGATGTAAGGAAAAGACAGAGGAGTATATCCCAAATGAAAAAAAAAAAAAAAAAAAAAAAAAAAAGGACAAAATCACAGCAAGGGGCCTAAGAGAAATGGAGATAAGTAATATACATGATAGAGAATTAAAAGTAATTATCATAAAGATACTCACTGAAATTGAGAAAAGATGGAGGATATCAGTGAGACCATTAATGAAAACAAAGAAAAGAATGAGAGATGGGGCACCTGGGTGGCTCAGTCAGTTAAGCTTCTGACTCTCAGTTTTGGCGCAGGTTATGATCTCACAGTTCATGACTTTAAGCCCTGCATCAGGCTCTGCACTGATGGTAGAGAGCCTGCTTGTGATTCCCTCTCTCTCCCTCCCTTATTGCCCCTTCAGTACTCTTTTTCTCTCTTAAAATAAATTAAGTAAAAAAAAAAAAAAAGAACCAGACATGAAGAACACAATAAATTATATTAAAATTCACTGGATTGAGTAAATAGCAGACTATATGAAGCAGAAAAACAAATCAATAACTTGGCAGAAAGAAAACAGTTAAGCTGAAGAAAAAGAAAAAAATATGAAAAACAAGTAGACTTAGGGAACACAGTGACACCATCAACTATAATAACATTAGCATTATAGGGATCCCAGAAGGAGAAGAGAAAGAAAAGAGGGAATACATTTTGAAGAAATAATAGCTGAAAACTTCCCAAATCTGAGGAAGGAAACAGGAATCCAGATCCTGGAGGCAAAGAGATCCTCAATAATATCAATCCCAGGAGTTCAATACCAAGATACATAGTAATTAAGATGGTAAAAAGTAGTGGTCAAGAGAAAATTTTAAAAGCAGCGAGAGAAAAGAAAACATTTACATACATAGGAAACTCCATAAGTCTATCTGCTGATTATTCATCAGAAACTTTGATGACAAGAAGTGAGTGGCATAATATATTCAAAGTGCTGAAAGGAAAAAATCTTCAGGTAATACTCTATTCAGCAATGCTATGATTCAAAATAGGAGACATAAAGAGTTCTCCAGACAAACAAAGATTAAAGGACTTCCTGACCACTAAATCAGCCCTGCAAGAAATGTTAAAATGGACTCTGTGTGAAAAAGAAAGACCATAAGCAAGTGTAAGGGAATTAGGAAGCAGAAAAGCAGTAAAAAAATAAGAATATCTATAAAAAAGAGTCAAAGTACTCACAAAATAAAAGGATGTAAAATATGACACCATATAATTAAACATGAGGTGGAAAGGAGTAAAGAATGGGTTCAAATATAAGTGACCATCAACTTAACACACTGTTATATACAGAATGTTATATACAAACTGTATGGTAACCACAAATAAAAAACCAGCAATAGATATGTAAGAAATAAAAGACAAAGAATCCAAGTATAACACTAAAGAAAGCCAGCTAATTGTGAGAAAAGAGACCAAGTGAAGAAAAAAATGAAGAAAAACTACAAAAACAACCATAAAACAGGTAACAAAATGGCAGTAAATGCATACCTATAAATAATTACTTTATTTTTTTAAATGTGTATTTATTTTTGAGAGAGAGCACACATATGTATGAGTTGGGGAGGTGAAGAAAGAGATGGGGACAGAGGATCTAAAGCAGGCTCTTTGCTGAGGACAGAGTGTCTAATGCAAGGCTCAAACTTACAAACCATAAAATCATGACCTGAGCCAAAGACAGACACTTAACCGACTGAGCCACCCAGGTGCCACACAATCACTTTAAACATTAATGGATTAAACACTGCAATCAAAACACACATGGTAACAGAAATGGGGGAAAAAAAAAAACAGGACCCATCTATATGCTGCTTAAAAGAGACTGATTTCAGCTCTAAAGACACATACAGATTGAAACTGAGGAGATGGAGAAGCATTTATCACACATGAATCTGTAAAGAAAGCAGGGGTACCAATACTTATATTAGACAATATAGACTTTGAAACAAAGACTATAACAGGAGACAATGAAGGATAATATATAATCATTAAAGGAACAATCCAACAGGTAGATATAACAATTGTAAATATTTATGCACCCAATAGTAAAGCACCAAAATACTCCACCAGTTAATAATAAACATAAAGAAAGTAATAGATAGTAATACAGCAATAATATAAGGCTCTAACATCCTACTTACATCAATGGACAAATTGTTCCAAACAAGAAAAACAAGGAAACAGTGGCTTTAAATGATACATAGGACCAGATAAATTTAACAGATGTATTCAGAACATTCCATCATAAAACAGCAGAATACACATCCTCTTCTAGTGCACATGGGACATTCTCCAGAATATATCACATGTTAGGACACAAAACAAGTCTCAACAAATTAAAAAAGATTGAGGTCATTCCATGTATCATTTCTGACCACAACATATGAAACTAGAAGTCAACTATAAGAAAAAAAGTCTAAAAAGAGCACAAGTGCATAAAGGCTAAATAACATGCTACTAAACATTAAATGGGTCAGCCAAGATATCAATGAAGAAATTAAAAAAAAAAAACACACATGGTAGCACATGAAAATGGAAACATAATGGTCCAAAATCTTTGGGATACAGCAAAAACAGTTCTAATACAGAAGTTTAGAGTAATACAGGCTGGCCTACCTCAAGAAACAAGGAAAATCTCACATAAATAACCTAAGCTTACACCTAAAGGAGCTAGAAAAAGAACAAAACCCAGAACCAACAGAGGGAAGGAAATAATATAGATTTAAGCAGAAATAAACAAAATAGAAACCAAATTACAACAGACAGATCTATGAAACCAGGAGCTGGTTCTCTGAAAATATCAACAAAATTGATAAACCTTTAGACAGATTCATAAAAAAATGAAAAAAAGGGAGATCTGAATATATAAAATCAGAAATGAAGAAGGAGAAATAACTGACACTACAGAAATATAAACGATTGTAAGAATATTGTGAAACATTGCATTTCAATAATTGAACAGCCTAGAAGAAATGAATAAATTCTTAGAAATATATAAACACTCAAAATTGAATCAGGAAGATATAGAAAATATAAACTGACATATTACCAGCAATGAAATTGAATCAGTAATCAAAAATTGCCCAGCAAACAAAACTCCAGGGTCAGATGGCTTTAGAGGCGAATTTCACCAAACATTTAAAGAAAAGTATATACCTATTGTTTCTTCTCAAACTATTCCAAAATATAGAAAAGGAACTAAATTAATTCTATGACAGTTGCATTATCCTGATACCAAAACCAGAAAAAGACACTACAAAAACAGAGAACTATAGGCCAATAACTGATGAACATAGATGCAAAAATTCCTTACAAAATATTAGTAAACCGAATATAATACATTAAAAATCATTCATCACCATAAAAAAAGGATTTATTTCTGAAATGCACAAGTGCTTCAATATTGGTAAATCAATGTGATCCATCACATCAATAAGAGAAAGGATAAAAAACAATGATCTTATGAATAGATGCATAGAAATCATTTGACAAAGTGCAACATTTATTCATGATAAAAGCCCTCTGCAAAGTAAGTCTAGAGAAAAAATACCTTAACATAATAAAGGCCTTATAAGAAAAACCTAAAGCCAACATCATATTCAATAATAGTGAAAAACTGAAAGCTTTCCACCTAAGATCAGGAACAAGACAAAGAGGTTTACTCTCACCACTTTTATTCAACTTGGTACTAGAAGTCTGAGCCAAAGCAATCAGATAATAAAAAGGAATAAAACACATCCAAATCTGTAAAGAAGTAAAACTTTCACTATTTACAGATGGCATGATCATGTATTTAGAAAACCCTAAAGATTCTACCAAAACACAGGGCGCCTGGTTGGCTCAGTCGGTTGAGTATCTGACTTCCGCTCAGGTCACCATCTCACGGCTCGTGGGTTTGAGCCCCAGGCTGGGATCTGTGCTGACAGCCAGCTCAGAGCCTGGAGCCTGTTTCAGATTCTGTATCTCCCTCTCTCTCTGACCCTCCCCTGCTCATGTTGTCTCTCTGTCTCAGAAATAAATAAAATATTAAAAACAGTTTAAAAAAGATTCTACCAAAAAACTACTAAAACTGATGAATGAATTCAGAAAAGTTGCAGGATAAAAAATATATGTACAGAAATCCATTGCATTTCTATACACTAATAATGAAACAACAGAAAAAGAAATTTAAAAATAATTCCATTTATAATTACACCAAAAATAATAAAATATTTAGGAATAAGCAAATCAAAGCAGCAAAAGTCCCATACTCCAAAAGAGTATAAAACACTGATGAAAAAAACTGAAGACACAAACAAATGGAAAAATATTCCATGCTCATGGATTAGAAAAACAAATATTGTTAAAAATATCCATACTACCCAAAGCAATCTACAGAATTAATGAAATCCCTATCAAAATACCAACTCTACTTACCACAGAATTAGAATAATGTTATAATTTGTATGGAACCATAAAAGACCCGAAATAGCCACAGTTACATTGAAAAATAAATTAGCAAAGCTGGAGATATCACAATACCAGATTTCTAGTGATACTACAAAGGTGTAGTACTCAAGAGTATGGTATTGGCACAAAAGCAGACACACGGATTAAGAGAACAGGATAGAAAGCCTAGAAAAAAACCCCACAATTACATGGCCAGTTAATCCTTTTTGTAAGTTTATTTATTTATTTTGAGCCTGTGACTGGGGAAGGGATGAGAGGGAGAGAGAGAGAAATCCTAAGCAGGCTCTGTGCTGATGTGAGGCTTGATCCCACAAACCACAAGATCATAACCTAAGCAAAACTCAAGAGTCACACACTTAACTGACTGAGCCACCCAGGTGTCCCAAAGGTCAATTAATCTTTGACAAAAGAGGTAGGTAATATGCAATGAGAAAAAGACAGTCTCTTCAACAAATGGTATGAGGAAAACTGGACAGCTACATGCAAACAAATGAAACTAGACCACTTTCTTACACCACACAAAAAAATAATTAAAAATGGATTAAAGGGCTTCATGTAAGACCTGAAACCATAATAATCCTAGAAGAGAGTACAAGTAGTAATTCCTCTGACATCTGCTGTAGCAACATTTTTCTAGATATGTCTCCTGAGACAAGGGAAATAAAAGCCAAAATAAACTATTGAGAATACTTCAAAATAAAACGCTTCTGCACAGCAATGAAAACAATCAACAAAACCAAAAGACAACCTACTGAATAAGAAAAGATATTTGTAAATGACATATCTGTTAAATGGCTAGTATCAAAAATATGCAAAGAACTTATACAACTCAATATACAAAAAACAAATAATCCTATTTAAAAACAGACTACAGACATGAACAGACATTCCTCCAAAAAAGACATATGGATGGCCAACAAACACATGAAAAGATGCTCAACATCACTCATCATTAGGGAAATGCAAATCAAAACTACAATGAGATATCACTTCACTGTTGTCAGAATGGCTAAAATAAACAAAAACAAAAACAAAACAAAACAAAAAAGAAACAACTAGTGTTGGTGAAGATATGGAGAAATAGGAACACTGTGCACTGTTGTTGGGAATGCAGACTGGTGCAGGTGCTAAGGAAAATAGTATAGAGGTCCTCAAAAAGTTAAAAGTAGCACTACCCTATGATCCAGTAATCACACCACTGGGTATTTACCCAAAGAATATGAGAACAGTAATTCAAAAGATATATACAACCTTATGTATATTGCAGAATTATTTACAATACCCAAATTATGGAAGCAGCCACTGTCTATGATAGATGAATGGATAAAGAGTAGGTGGTATGAATGTATGTACACATACACAATAGAATATTATTTAGCCAATAAAAAAAGAATAAAATCTTGCCATTTGCAACAACACGGATGGAACTAGAAAGTATAATTCTAAGCGAAATATGTCAGAGAAAGGCAAATACCATATTTTTCCATTCATGTGTGAAATTATGAAAGGAAACAAATGAAAAAAGAGATGAAAAAGATAGAGAGACAAACCAAGAAATAGACTTTTAACTATAGAGAACTAAAGGTTATCAGAGGGGAGGCAAGTGGGAGAATGGGTGAAATAGGTAATGGGACATAAGGAATGCACTTATCATGAGGATCATGGAGCAATGTATACAATTGTTGAATCACTACATTGCATACCTGAAACGAATATATTAACACTTTATGTGAAGTATACAGGAATTAACATAAAATCTTAAAAATAAAAAATCTAATAAAGTTTAATATGTAATATTTTAAAAATTATTAATAACAAAATATCACTGTTGGTTTAAACAGTGTTTTTCTAAACATATATAAATATACCTTATTATATATTTATATATACTAATAAATATATGTATAGATATTTTATTATATATAATTATTATATTAGTTTATATGCTATTCAAAATATATAAATGTATATTATAGAGAGAGAGAAAGGGAATAAGAACATAACTAATAAACTATACTCAAGTACAACTTTATTACTTTAGTTTAATATTGAGTGATTATATCATATGGATTATTACGCCTTTCTCTGAACAGATTATGGTCATTTACTCTCAAACTGTCAAGTTTGTCCATTTACACTTCACCTTTACACTGTATACTACTTATGTTATCAGATGCCCATTATTATTTTGAAGATTTGACTAGAAATTCTTTAAAAATAATTGTATCACATGCATTTTTCTCAAAATTATTTGCATATCTAGTTATCTTTTCTTTAGCACTCTCCTAAAATCTTTGATCCTATTTTGGATATTACAGAATCTAACTTTTAATACAAATTAACAACTCAAGTAATCTTTTTTATCCAGTTGAGAGTTCACATGAATTTGGGTCAGATTTTTGTATTACGTTATTTGGAATCATCTTTTAATGACCTTTCACTGGTTTCTGAAGTCCCTGGGCACTACTAAACTCTATATGCCTATGAAGGATTGATTTGATTTGTCCTGCTCATACCATTTGAGTGGTAACAATGCAGTGATCAACAGACAAGTCTAGGGTCTGCTGGGTGGCTCAGACAGTTGAGCATTTGACTCTTGATTTTATCTCAGGTTGTTATCTCATGGTTTATGCGATCAAACCCCAAGTTGGGCTGTGAACTGACAGTGTGGAGCCTGTCTGGGATTCTCTCTCTCCCTCTTTCTCTGCCTCTCCCCTGCCTGCACTCATTCTCTCTCTCTCTCTCTCTCTCTCTCTCAAAAAATAAACATTTAATTCTGAAGTCTACATCTTTTGGCTTTTAACAATCTCTATGTTGCCATTTCTCAGTCCCTAAATATGTCATTGTCAGTAAATGGAATGAGTGTAGCCTAATTTTTTTTTTTTTTTTTTTACAATTTATATCATACTCAAAAGCACCTCAGCCCAGAGCTCCTGCACTTCAGCTCATTTTACATTGAAAGCCACACTCTGTACAAACCTAGGATGCTGCAGCAAAAGCTGGTTGTGGCAGAAAACACAAGACTCCTGGATCAGAGGCAATGAAGTTTATTTCTCACATTATAACAAGACACAATGAGTTTCATGTTCACACTAACTCATCTTTGTGCTCTAAGTCTCATAGAGGCAACAATGAAGAGCCAGCTTTTCTAGAGTAGGATGTGGTACCAATTACAAAATCATAAGCCATAAAATAAAATCCAAATGGTGTTAGACATATCTCTATAAAATATCTTGGATTAGTAATTACCATTCTTCATAACTCAAGCTTCCAATTAGAATATCTATTTTGCTAAAAGAGTCAGTTTCTCATTTTTCCCACCCAGTCTCTCACTGGCATTTCACCAAAAGTGAAATATATAGAAGACTCATAGGAAAGTTCCTATCTGTCTATATGAAGTTTTATCCTAAAAATCCTCTATTAAATCACCACTTCAATAATTCAGCCAACTGCTCTCCATTTTTATAAGAGAGTTTTCTCAATCCATCCTAGCCACTCTATTTATGTGTAATGGGACATTGAAAAGCCAGGATTAGCCACTCCATAAAAGCAGTTTGCTCAGTTGATCCTAAGATGTGGGTTCTCTCAGTGAAAGTCACAAGTTGGATTTGTATACATATATATAGCCCACTCATTTGAAAGAGCTCAAAGAGGAGGCAGCAGAGGAGAAAGATAAGAGCAATGAGATTAAAAGTGTCTCTATAGACCCAACTAGTATCTGCTTCCACATCTTACATTTAAGTTATTCTTTATAAATTGTATATTTCTGTGTATCTCCTTCAGCTTTCTGAACAATTATATATCCAAAGGTCCAACTCAGTAAAAATATGTTAACTCATGGTAGCTGATGCTGCAATTTAAGATATTGACTTCTGTGGGCCTTGATCATTGCCCACTCCTTAGAGGATAGGCAAGTTACGTTAAAGGATCTTTTAGGGAATTACAATACCAAGTATGGTTCATAGAGGATGGTGTGAATGATAGGTAGAACTGCAGTAAGTAGATTATAGGCTTGGGATAGATGTTGCTTAAATTCCTAGGAAATTCAGGATAGAATTTTTTTTTTTTTCAGGATAGAATTTATTTGAGTGATCTATGTTCTTGCTATTTGCAATATCTCCTTTTAGATGAATCCACCAGGACGAATATTAGAATAGTATGTTAGAAATGCAAATGAATGTCAGAATCCAAAAACATAGAAAAAAATGAAGCTGTTTGTAGACCTCATGATTCTGGAAAAGGACAAGCACAAAGATTGGAACTACCCAAGGTAACATGCGAAAATGTTCAAAATGCAAAGTTAAAAAGCACAAGGTCAGTAAAAGGTTTTAACCCTTTAGAAAACTAAGGCAAGAAGGTAAGAATGGATAAAGACTGGAAAATATCTCAAAAGTAAGTTTCAGAAGAATTTTCAAGGAAGTAAAAATAGTCTGCATGATACGAAAATGGTGGTACCTGTCATTGTATTTGTCCAAACTCATAGGATGTATAACACCAAGAGTGAACCCTAATATGATCTAGGGATTTTGGGTGATAATGATGTGTCAGTATAGGTTCATCAGCTGTAATAAATGCACTACTCTAGTGGGGGATGTTAATAATGGGGGAGGCAATGCATGTGAGGGAAAAGGGTATATGGAAAATCTGTGTCTTTCTCTTAATTATTCTATGAACTTACACTGCTCTTAATAATGCAATCTTTTAAAAAATGACTAGGGTTTTAGAAATTATAAAACCATGAATTTTTCCGCACGGATGGACAACTTGTTCTTTTTTTAAAAAATTTTAATGCTTGTTTTATTTTTGAGAGAGAGTGTGTGTGTGTGAGTTGGGGAGGAGAAGAGAGAGAGAGAGACACAGAATCCAAAGCAGACTCCAGGTTCTGAGCTGTCAGCACAGAAAGCCTGACGTGGGGCCTTAACTCACGAACTGTGAGATCATGATCTGAGCTGAAGTCGGATGCTTAACCAACTGAGCTTCCCAGGCATCCCTGGACAACTTGTTCTAAATGCAAATCCCTTTGTTGCCCTTGGACCTGGAAGCTGGTAATTTAGTGGTCAAGTAGTCACAGATTCCAGCCTCAGAGAGACAGACGTAGATCACAACTCTCAATGGCAGGAGTCAAAGTGACAGGAATGACAAAGAATTTATGGCCATATTAAGACTGCTACAGAAATTATATTTTTGTCTTCTGTTGAATCATCTTCAATGTCATATTTTAGAAGTAAGATAAAGAGGATATATAGAAGGAGATTCAGTAAAGAAGCAGCAAAGTAGTTATGAATTTATTGTTATAGTCCCTTCCAAGTAGTGATAATGGCAATAAGGATGGCAAGTGAGGATGGTAAGAGGCAGTCACATGGATATTGAGGAGGTATGTCTGCAGAATTTGGTAATTTATTGTACAATAGAGGGGGTATAATTGAGAAATCAAATCTGAGTAATGTGGAATGAATGCAATGTCTTTCATTAATCCAGATGTACTATGCAAAATGAGAAACTGGGGGAATAAGAAAGCTAGATAATGAGTCAGTAATACATACGTTTAGTGTGAAATGGCTTTATTCAACTAGATGAAAAATGTCTAGTGGAAAATTGAAAAAATTAGGCTTAGAACTCAATAATTATGTATTTACACTTAGGAGTCATTACAGCTTAGGTTATAGGTGAATTTGTGTAAGATTTCTCTTGATGAAGATATACCATGGGGGGAAAAAAGGCTGAGGCTAAGAAACCAGAAAGTACTGCCTTTTAAAAGTATGACAAGAAAAATAGTACCCACTGATGGAAACTGAGAAGAAATTAAGCAAAAGAGGAATGTCTTAGCAGTCAGGACAGTAGAGGAAATTGGCTGTTTACACTGAATTTTTTTTAATGTTTTTTATTTATTTTTAGGAGAGAGAGAGAGACAGCGTGAGCAGGGGAGGGTCAGAGAGAGAGGGAGTCACAGACTGAAACAGGCTCCAGGCTCTGAGCTGGCAGTCAGCACAGAGCCCGACGTGGGGCTCGAACCCACTAACTGTGAGATCATGACCTAAGCGAAAGTCGGACGCTTACCGACTAAGCCACCCAGGCGCCCCTACACTGAATTTTTTAATTTGTAAAGTGTAAGGTCCTTTGGCTAGTCCCTTAAGATTTTAAAAACGAGGCTCCTTAAAATTGTAAGCAAAAGGAGTAAATATCAACAAATGGTATAAGAAATGAATTTACTGTTACTCATCTTTTCTGCCATTATTGAAACTAGATTTAAGAGGGCATTTTTTCACCCTAAGTGATCTGTTTCAAGCCTATAAATAAGAAACATTTCTTGGGGCACCAGGTGGCTCAGTCAGCCTCTGACTTGATTTCATCTCTAGTCATGATTTCATGGTTTGTGGGATCAAGCCCTACTGTTGGCTCCATGCTGGGCAGAGCTTGCCTGGGATTCTGTCTCTTCTTCTATCTCCTCCTCTCTCCCTCCCCATAAAAAAAGATATATCTTTTATATATTTCACACAGTTAAGATATTATCAAGCTTTACTACAGTGTGTGGATTAGGAAAAGATAAATAGGTACATCTAACAAAAAGCAATTAGTTAATTTGACTTTTAGTTTGTGGCCTACAACATGCCAACTTCCCTGCTTAAAACTGTACCTGCTTTTGTGTGGCAGAAAAATTTTTATCCACAATAACAGAAACAATTTCAAACATATGCTTATCCTCAAAAGTCACAGAGGCCTTATACTTCTGCATAAGGACCATTCTCCAGACCAGATTTCCTATAGGAAGATCCACTTAATAATTGACAGGGAATACTGTTACCTCAGAATAACTTCAGAAATAAGCCTACTAAAAACAGCATTGTCTTAATCTACGGTCAGAGCACTTGGCTTCAGCAGAAACCCCTGTCATAACAAGTATTCTATAAAACTCTGTTTATAACATCAAATTAAAGATGATATGGCTTACACAAATACCTTTGAAATTAATATTATATAAAATATTTTAAAATGTATTTCATAATAAAGTAATATGTATTTTACTAAATAAATGTCTCACATGAATTAATTAGAAAACATAACGAAACAGCCAGTTGCATACACCTCAGCACAGGATGGCCATGAATGTAACAAGTACAAATGCAGAAAGGTTCAATTATGTGGTATGTGTAACTTATATATAGTTCCATAAGTGGTGTCGTGGTTGGTGTCACATGTTTATGAAATGGTTAACACTCTTGGAAGTCCCAAACGAAGTCAAATATCCTTTCCTTCAGTGTACAGAATTATGATATTCTTTGGAATTTCAATGTATCTTGAAAACATGGAAAATTATTTGTGTTTATAGGTAAAAAATAGTTAGGTTCTAGGTTCATATTTTGAAGAGGAGTTTTTCACATACGTAAATGTCCAGTAGGGTGTTTACCTTAATTTGCAACAGGTAAATCATGTGCAAAATTATCCTATGCTCTACAGTAACCAGGACACCTCTCCACTTACTGGCGACAGTACTCCCCAATCACTGTAATAACAGTACCTTCCAAACTCCCAAAATTCTCTTTAGAGAATTTTACACTATCATGGAAAACCCATGCCATAGAGCTTCAATCTGTTAGAAAACACACTCAATTTTCTCACTTTTAGAGTCATTAACAAGTTTGTCTACTTTATTATTATTTGAAAAACTGATGAACAGATTTTCAATTGTTCTGTTTAGGTTATTAATAAGTATAGAACTCCAAGAATAGATTAATCTTCATCATTTATTCTTCTGTAACTTGACCATCGAAGGGTAAATCTCTGTAATTCTCCTGAGTCACCCTCACTTCAGTTGTTCCTCATTGTAAATTGACAGTGAGAAAAGGTTTCTCATTTAATCTCAGTGTAATTACCACTAAATTGTAAGCTTTTTACTTATACTACCAGGTCTATTCTGGTAGAGAGCTAATTTAAAAGTTAAAAAAAAAAAAAAAAAAACTCACCGGGTAGTCATTGCTTATCTATTATTATGGATAGTGATCAATTTTTGACTTGGGTTATCTCATTCATTCTCTATAACAACCTTATGATCTTCACTATCTCTATTATCCTCTTAAGTAATATTTAAAACTAGAAGTCAAATGCAGAATGTCTGAATTCTGAATTCAAATTACTTCAAAGCATGCTTCTCCAGATACCACTGAAAAAACTTAAGGTTCTCCAAATCTTCTCTTTTCTTATATTTCATAGTTTTGTTTGGAAAATAAAATAAGGTAAAAGGATGGTAAATTTGTAAGTGCCTAATATGTGTCAAGTTTCTAAATTAGCTGTCCATACCATAGAGAATACAGTCAATGATACCATACTAGCACTGGATGGTGACAGTTGGCAGCTGCAATCTTGGCAGGTGAAGCATAACATACAGAGAAGTTGAATCACTATGTTGTATACCTGGACCAGTGTAACACTGTGTGTCAACTACACTCAAAAAATAAAATAACTATTCATTTTTTACTCCTTTGTTCTTTTCTGGGAAACATGAATTTAATAACTATTTTATGTCCAATTTGTGTTTATGTCTACTTCTTTAGTACTTAACAACAGCTTTTTCATGATGTCTAATAAAATGCTAATGAACGAATTTTTTTTAAATATTTTTATTTATTTCTAGGAGAGAGAGAGAGAGAGAGAGACAGTGTGAGCAGAGGAGGGTCAGAGAGAGAGGGAGTCACAGACTGAAACAGGCTCCAGGCTCTGAGCTGGCAGTCAGCACAGAGCCCGACGCGGGGCTGGAACCCACAACCGCGAGATCATGACTTAAGCGAAAGTCGGACGCTTAATTGACTAAGCCACCCAGGTGCTCCAAATGAATTCTTATAATTTACTTTTAGAAATATTACAAAATGAGTTCAATATAATATAGAAGTACAGAATGAAGGACCTAACCAGACCTAAAGATCAGAAGAAATGTCCAGGAGGAAAGCATGTATAGACACCCACTTAATGGTTGGGCTGGAGTCAGTAAAGATGTAAAGTATTGTGTTGCTTTGTTAACTAAGCAAACCTTCTCTGTTTTTTAGTGGCATGACCATGTGAGCTATTTTCTAAGCCCAGTTGCAGTGAGGGGTGTCCATGAGTTCCTTTTCTGACCAAAGAACTATTAGATGAAACTAGGCTTGGTGTGCTGGGGTGGACTGGTGGTTGCTTTAAAAAAGTTTCTTTTTAGAAATCCCAGTTTCATAAGAAAAATTTTTTATACACCTTTTTACAGTGAATAATGCATTACTTTTTCTTTCTTTTTTAAGTAAAGCCTTCTGAAAATATTTTAATGCACTTTTTTTCCTGAACATAGAAATGAGTCTCTAAACAGATATAGCATAATACAATTTCCCCACAAAAGAAATTGGAATTAAGAAAATGAGGATGATTTTGCTAATCATATTCTCCTTCAATTAATTGTATATTAAACAATTGGTGAGTGTTGATGGAGTTATGTATAGTCTAGGGAGAGACTGAAAATCCAAGCATCTGTGCCTTTCTTTTTCTGTAAAATAAAGAGCAATGAGAGGGTGAGTGTCTGTGTGTTGCAAATTCCTATGAAAACAGTAATTCTTGGGGATAGAAGATTATAAATTCAAATGAACTCTGTTTTAGTACAAAATAAAAGTAAGTCCCAAGCAACATGTCACAATAATAAGAGAAAAGCAGTAGAATTAAACTGACTAGATAAATGGAAAAAGTAGGAAATATCTTATTCTTCTATGGAGAGGGGATAAAGATTAAATAAAAAGTCATCTGTTATTAGTAAATTCTATAAAATGTGACTGTTTATATCCTAACATTATTTTAATACTCTTATATCTGAAGATGTGAATTACTCAAAGAATACTACTTTCAGTAACATATAGATGTTCACATAAGTATTTAACCCCTGTATAAACTTTTCCAATAGTTCCTTATGTCTAATTTAAGATTAGCTAAGTTACAATACACGATAGCCCTTTATTATCTGTTTTATGAGTTCTGAAAATTTGCTAACCTCATAAAAGAATCTGATTTGCATATAATACACCTCTATTTTAAAGTTTCTACAACCCAATATTGCAAAATCATCATACAATACTTGAACTATGTTATCATAGTTATATGTTAACATAGTTCTAAGGATCCATTCAGGTGAATGAATTATATGAAACATGATAAGGGGTCTAGACATAATGGTGAAAAACATATATGAGCAGCTTTTTTGTTTTACGAAAGTGTTTTGTACCTACACACATGCATATATTTTAGACACAATTAATACATTTTGGTAACTACCATGTAGGAAAAGTATTAATTAGATTTTATTTGCTTTAGTGTTTAGTGAGCCATTGCTATCCATGGCTCAATGATTCATTTAATCATGAAAGCTCAACACTGAATTAAATGGAATATATTGAGCTACACATCCAATTAACTTACCTTAAAAATGTCCCCATTTGAGATGTTAATTAACATTTTTGTGATCATTTTGCAATTTATACATATATTAAATCATCACATTGTACACGTCTTAAGCTTTGATATGTTGTGTCAGTATCCCAATAAAACCAGGAAAAAATTAAAATAAAAAAAATTGATATAGGCAGCATTTATACCCAATAAGAATTTTCTAATTTATGTCAATACTACTGAATTTCAAATGCTCTTTTCAGAGAAGAATTACTGTGTCTTATCTTACCACTACATATAATATTTTCATGTTTTTAATATAGCCAATCTACTTCAACTTTGAAATCAATATAAATATTTACTGAGAATCCAACCCAAATAATTTTATCTGATAAAATGCTATCTAATAAAAATTTTATCAGATAAAAACTCCATTATCATTCCCTAACATCCTTTACCTGTTATTTATTAGTAAAATGCTATAAAGGAAACAAAAATCAAGAATTGAAAAAAAATCTCCAGTGAGAAAAATTTCTTAAGAAACTATAAAAGTTTGAAGAAAACTGAAAAAGTTATATAATCTGCATTAGCCTCTATTGATTCCTAGTGATCAAGTTAAGCACTGAGTAGGAGGAGATTCAAATTTTCATTTTAATCAAAATTAAGATGGGAACAATTTAATAAGAAATATCCAACACCCCAGATATATGTTATGTTTTCTCTTTGATTATTTACTGCTTCAATATTTGTCACTTGGGACAAAGAGGGAAAACAGAAAATATCACAAAATAAAATAACAGGTTTTTATTTTGAGCCCAAGTTAATGCTTTTCTAGTTTCAAATAAAATGTAAAGTCATCTGTTTTGTTAGTCATTTGTATTTATGTGGCTTAGAATAAGATTAAAATAAAGTTAGACAGCCTCTCAGAACTCATCCCTGTATAGGAGACCCTGCTACCTCCAGAGATAAGCATCTCCACTCAGGCAGAGAGACAAAATTTTTCACAAAGATGAAATCTGAAATACATTAAAAAACAAATGCATTAGCATGCAATCCCAAAGTCCTATGCTGTACAAGAAACATGCAAAAATGTTTGCTTGAGGAGATGACCAATAGGTCTATCAAACTGCCCAACTCAACCATAGAAAGCCCAAAATATTTCCTGACAAGAAAGTGCTAAAACTGTCCCAGATTTAGGCATACTAGATACACATCATTTTTTCATTCAAATTCAGATATGAACACTGAAGAAAAATAAAAGGAAATCCCCAGGAGATAAACATGAATTGTTGTTAAAACTGTAGTGTGAAAATGTAGCAGGTCTTGTGTATCATGGATCCAATGCAGAAGGCTGTTTTGCCTTCATTCAGGGAAACACAGGAGCATCTGGGCCTACATAGGATAAAGATTGGAAAGGAGACCCCAGACAAAGGCCAGGATCTTCAAAGGGTAAAACTCCAGTGAAAGAGTAATTCATAAGTCCAAACCCTTGACCAGACAAGGGAAATGTCAAAATGTTATTATTTTTTTATGACTTTTGCAAAAGGAAATATATGTTGGCAATATGAAAGCAGCAGGCATTTGAAGTCCAAATTTTCACTATTCTTATGGTATAGGAAGCCAAAAAACTGAAATGTTAGGTGTCATTCCTGGAATGGACAGTTAAGAAAAGCAAACCCAGGGGTGCCTGGATGGCTCAGTCAGTTGGGCATCTGACTTCGGCTCAGGTCATGATTTCGCAGTCTGTGAGTTTGAGCTCCACATCAGGCTCTGTGCTGACAGCTCGGAGCCTGGAGCCTGCTTTCGATTCTGTGTCTCCATCTCTCTCTGTCCCTCCCCTGCTCACTCTCTGTCTCTCTCAAAAATAAATAAACATTAAAAATTTAAAAAAAAAAAAAGAAAAGAAAAGAAAAGCAAACCCAATGGGTGCTTGGGTGGCTCAGTTGGTTGAGTGTCCAACTCTTCATTTTATCTCAGGTCATGATTGGAGTCTGCTTAAGATTGTCTCTCTCCTTCTCTCTCTGCCCCTCCCCCACTCATTCTCTTTCTCTTCCTCTCTCTCTCTGTCTCTCTCTCTCTCTCTCAAAATAAACAAACATTAAAAAAAAAAAAAGAGCAAACCTGAAAGAAATCTGCCACTAGTCATGCTTTTGTCAAGGAAAGATAGGAGGTACACATCATTAATAATAAAACACTGAAATAAGATAGATCATGGTAGGAATAATAGAGCCTAATAATTCATTAGCTACACATTCCAAAATTAACACAAAGTAGGAGAACAGAATGTTCTTAAATTGACAAAGCATAATTACCGAAATACAGAAAAAAGCCAATATACTTAGTAGTAAAACATTAGAAGCATTTTCTTTAAAAATCAAGAATTAGAACGTTATTCTGGCTTTAATCATTTCTTGGATATTAACAAATTGAAAAATCATACATAATACAAGATATCATATGTTAAATTTTCAAATGTGGAATTAAGTTATACAACACTGATATGTATGTATGTATGTATGTATGCATGTATGTATGTAGCAAAAGTATAAAACTATGCATGGGATTGGTTTATTCCAAATTCAAAAGCATGCTTATCTTTGGAGAGGGGGAAGAAGGGCATGAGGGGTAAGATTTAGCTGTATTTTTTGGATTTTATGTTTTTAATGAAATCTGATGTAAATAGGGGAAAATGTTAACTGCTACATCTTTGTAGTCTTCACATGAGTTACATAATTTTTATAATTTCCTGTACATTGGAGTAGTTTTGAAATTGAAGTGTTAACTCATATTATTGTGGTAATAATTTTTTAATATATGAATGTATCTAATCACATCACACACCTTAAACTTACATATGTTCCCTGCCAATTATATCTCAACAAAGCTGGGGGGAAATGCAAAAACAAACAAAAACAACAACTGAAATTTCTAAAATAATATTTCCTTAACATTTTATCTCATATAATATAATTTTTAATGTTTTATTTATTTCTGAGAGAGAGAGTGTGATCAGAGTAGGGTCCGAGAGAGAGGGAAACACAGAAGCTGAAAGAGGCTCCAGGCTCTGAGCTAGCTCTCAGCACAGAGCCCGAATGAGGCTCAAACCCACAAACCATATGATCATGACCTGAGCCAAAGTCAGACGATTAACCAACTGAGCCACCCAGGTGCCCCAATCATAATATAATTTAAACTTTGAAAACTAAATTCTTAGTGTCCCCTTTAAAAAAGAGATGAGTAGAAAAACAAGTTAAAAAAAAAACACATTTTCAACATTGAAAATTATTTTCCTAAATTATACCTATGATTTTAAAACAGTTACTTGAAGGTCAAATCAGCAACTAATAACAATTAAGGCTACATTTTATCAAAAACTTAAAGGTCGATGATATTTTTATAGGAAGTAAGAGCCATACAAGTAGATCAGGCAAAAGTGCTATCAAGTTATTATTAATGTACAAGTTAAAACAGAGGAAGTTGAGAGGATTTGATAGTCTGCCTGATTGCTGTCTCTGGAATTTGGTATCTATTCCACTTAAAAGTAAACAAATAAACAAACTAACTAAAAAAAATTACTGACATTTGATGTTGTTTAAAAGGTACAGGTTCTTATAGCCATTAATATTTAGAGGGATTATATTGGACTCATGAATTTAGGCTGGCTAGTTTTAGCTGTTATTCAGATGTTCGAAATATTATAGTCATTCAAGTTTTTTACAGATGGTTGTCATTTCTGATTATGTGATAACTGTGTTAAAAGTAAATATTAATAAATATTTGTAATATCTTCTTGTTCATAACATCATTTTCAGTGACGGTAAAATTATAAGTTGATATATAAGTTGACCTTATATATCAAAAAAAATATATAAGATAAACTTAATATTTCTATCTTCCTCTTAATTTTTCCACATATGAGTATAGTTTTTAAACACAGTAAAATGCTTATACCTTAAAAACTCCTGCTGGTCCTACAGAATAATGATGAAAGTGTCCAGCCTATTTATACAGGAAGAGAAGAATATTGGAATGTTTTTTAGGTAGGGGGACTCTGTTCTGTAATGTTATGCTTAAAATAATAAGCTCCAACAAGAGAATCTCGAATGTGGAGAACACAGAACAGTAAATAAATAAGCAAGTTTAAGAGCCTACAGATTGGAGAAAAACACTACTAATTCTGGAAGTTTACAAAGCCTATACTTAGCATTTTTCAACTTTTAATTAGAAAATCTCTGGTAAATATTGAAGATAAAATTGTTTGCAGTTTATTAAAATAATCCATTAAGTGATATTTACTTGTATGCATCTATCAAATATTAAAATGTATGATTGTTTTATCAGTCAGTATGCATACTCTGTAACATGTCTAGGGAACCTGAAGGATTAGTGCTGCAATTTTCTTCAACAAAAGCTATCTGGTACACAGAGGACAGGCAAGGGTTTTCTATTCCTTATCTCTTCCATTATATGTCGCTAAGCTTTTTAAATATACATGTTCTATTCATTCATCAAAAATTTTATAATATACATGCAGAATATATGTCTTAAAATAAATTGATTTGGGAAATACTCTTTAGACCATGGACTAACCAATTTCACCTCTGTATATGCTGTCATATTTAACATAGATAGAGCATTATGTACATTCATGTTTGGGACTTGGGCTTTTCAGTTCACTTGCCATTTATTTATATTCATCAAAATTTGATTTTAATGTTAAAACCCATTTTATTGACAGTGCTGACTCAAACTAAATATGCATACTGATACAGAAACTAAATTTTCAGGTAATAAAATTTTGAACATTTACCTTATCTGAGAATAATTTCAGGTTCTAATAGCATAATTAACTATGTCAGGTTTATTATCATTGGCTGCTCCATATGTGAAGATGAGGTATTCTTATAAGGGACTTAACATTCATTATATAGAAGCCTTCTATTAAAAATGGGATTTTACTTTTTCAAAAATCTAATTTCTATCACTTATATCTCTGCTTTCTTGAGGCCATAGTTAATTATTGTAGTGCAAGCGGGATAAGAGAAGCTCAGAGGTTATATAGCAGTATTTTTATAGGAACATTTGGCCTTACCCTGCAAATCTATTTAGGGAAAACCAATGAGCTTGTAGGAGGAAGTAGCTCATAAAGAATTAGGACCATGTAACTGATTCCCTGCAAAGAAAAATACTTGCATGAAAGAGATTCATGACAAGATTTAAGATGACAAATGTTTATGAATAACATTCTAAATGGCTGAAGTCAACTGTGCTATAAACCATCTGGCAAATTTAAGTCCTTACTGAAATGCATATGAATTATTGCCATTTAATGGACTATTTAATGGACCTATGAAAAAATTATTTGGCAAAACAACAGGTTTTCAGTAAAAAGAATCAATCTTTCTGAGAACCAAACCTAGAGAATATTTCCTCATTCAAGTATAAATAACATACGGAATCAAATGGCATATTCTTTGAATTTCAGAAAATAAAACCATATTTATTATGTGTAAATAAAAGATATACATGCCAGTGTCAAAGATAGCATTTAGTGGTGTAACAGAGTGGCATCCAAATACATAGTCATCAATCACCAAGATGAATAAAGTCTCTCTGAAGAAAAACAAAATTATCCCTGCATAAGATTTTGGAAACAGCGGTAAGATTTTGAAATATGGATTTTCAATGAATATAGGTTAATATGTTAAATTTTATTAAATCAATAATCTCACTCAATGATAAACTAATACTTAGTTAATATTTCAGTAAGATGTTAACATTAGAATATATTATAATTCACAGCTGATAAGAAACAAATCCAAAACTGTTGTATTCTGGGATTTTCCTAATTTTTTAAATGTTTATTTTTGAGAGACAGAGCATTAGAAGGGGAGGCACCGAGGGAAGGGGCACAGGGGATCTGAGGCAGGTGCTGCACTATCAGCACCAAGCCCCATGTGGGGCTCGTTGAAGTTGGACACTTAACCGACTGAGCCATCGGGGCACTCCAATGTTCTGGGATTTTCAATTACTGTGTTTACCACATTATTTTCACATGGTCAGGCAGAAGTTGGCAATTATGTTCCTGAAGCTTTGTGTTCCTTGAGTCATTGATGTGGCATTGTTCTTTAATGAAGTACAATTATTTTTTCAATTATACCATAATTAAAATATTATTAGCCTTGATTATTTATAACATGCAGCTAGGTTGAGGGGAGCAAATAAATTATTACACAATAATTATTTATGTGAAAGAAAAATTGTGTAGACTGAGGGTATGACATACTATTGATGTACTGTGAATGCTCCTATTGAAGCTGTGATTTTAAAGCCATATCTATATATTACTTAAAATAATTCTTCAAAACTATAATATCTGGAACAAAATATATATTTAAAAAACCTATCCTGGTAGGTAGGGTGGAATCACATATAATAAAAAGAGAAAGACAAAAGTAGGTTGTTTACACACCATTTGTAGCTAATTACTTATTAAGAGTGCTGTATTTATAAAAAACAAATAAATTCCTTCATGAGACATAAAATCTAGTTCATGGAACCAGTCATTTAAACTTAGTATAATACATATGTGCCTATGCAAATGTGTGTGTGTGTGTGTGTATGTGTACATACACACACATTTGCATAGGCAAAATACACTGTTTATATATATATACACTATATATACACCTTTTGTTTGTTTTTTCATATACATATATATATATATATATATATATATATATATATATATATAGCAAAAGAGAATGAGGACAAAAAATTATTTACCAGGTATAAATTTGGCACAGCTGCTGGCATATCTAAATCGAATATTTATGGCACACAAATATCAGGGCATTTTTTCCACACTCTACAATAGGGTTTGGCAAACTATGACCCATTGTCTACTTTTTTAAAGTAAAGTTACTGTATATAAAGTTTTATTGGGACATGGTCACACTACATATTAGAGTTAAGTAGTTGTTAACATCATTTCAACGATGAACATCTCAAAAACCAAAGTATTTACTGTTTTTTCATAGGAAAAGTTTCCCAAACTCTGCTTTACAACCCACCAGCTCTTTTTTATTTCCCAACACATATAAATTTACTATGGCTCCACTTGTTCATTTAGCAGCTAAACTGGAAATTCACCCATTTATGCAACATTTATTTGTTACTGCCATTAGGCCAATTGCTCACTCTTCTAAGCACCAGGGATACAGAGAAGAGCAGTACAGCAAGGATTCGATCCCATGAACCCTACTTTCTAATCTGGGAAAGTAAACAATAAAACACAAGACAACATAATTTAAACAAGACTAATTTCAGGCAGTAATTTACAGAATAAACACATTTTCTTTTTTTTTTTTAAACAAATAGTTCATTGTCAAGTTGGTTTCCATATAACACCCAGTGCTCATCCCCACAAGTGCCCTCCTCCATGCCCCATCTCCCCTCTCCCCCCGACATCCATCAGTCCTCAGTTTGTTCTCAGCATTCAAGAGTCTCTCATGGTTTGCCTCTCTCCCTTTCCCCCACCATTTCCCCCCTTCTTCTCCCCCATGGTCCTCAGTTAAGTTCCTCCTAATCCTCCTATATGTGCAAGACATTTTCAAGAAGACCAAGTGACTTAATGTTTGCAGGTAAGAATTGAGGGAGCCATTAAAATTGAATCAAGAAAAACTTTGAGAAGAGGTGATAACTGAGCTGGAGCCAGAAAGAAGAGTATTTATTCATACAAACATTAGAGAGAGGGCTTCCAGATAGAACAGCAATAAAAAGGTCCTAATGTAGGGACAAACACAAGTTGTTTTTGTTTGTTTGTTTGTTTTTTTCCAGAGAAAAGTAGTGCAGCTGAAGTGTAATGAGTGAGAAAATCATGGTGGTATTTGAAGAGATGTAAGCAAGGTAGAACAACCTCGAGAGAAAATGTCTAAGTATTAAATTAAATTCTACAGTATGAAGTAACATTATGACATTAGCAAGGGAAAAACATTAAATGCTCTGATATTCATTTTTGAAGCTTCTCAAAATGGTAATTCTGTAAGTCTTTCTTTGGCCCTTTTAAATGAAGACAAGAGATCTTATCTTGCGGGAAGAGATGAAGAGAGTAACAAGAAGCATGGACAGTCTCAGGGATTATACTTAATGCCCTTTCTTTCTCTATGCCCTCTGATAATCTCTACACTTCTCACAGAGTATCCAATATTGACTTTCAGCCCTCACACTGCACAATCCCGTATTAAGTAAGAGGCCTCTATTCTTTGGACTTTTTCTGTCAGTATGGTGAAGATCTTTTATATTCTGCTTGTTCTCCTTTAAAGCGCTTCCAGATGACTCACAGTTACATTATAAAGGCACACTATTAATCTCTGAATCAACTGTCAGATACCCCAAACTTAATATATTCAAAGAAATAGTTTTTTTTTTTTTATCCAAGGACATTCTGTCCCTTCTATTGTCTCTGTATACTTTGTGTACCAGTGTTAATAATATGTCCCCTTTGGCAAAAATAGACCAAGCACTAATAGAGAATTTGTGGGCTAAGGGAAAAAAAAAATCACCTATATTTATCCAATAATTTGCACCTAACAAAGTATCATTTCCTCAATACTATATCAATTTCTCCAATACTATTTTCTCCAATACTTCCTCAATACTCAATATTTCCTCAATTCTATGTCAATTCCTTGATACTGTGACAGAATCTAATAGCTACCATCATTTAAAATTAGGAGGACTTGAGTTTGAATGTGTATACTTTTACTGACTCACCTTATAAGTATGGATGAAAAATTAATATCTCTGAGACTCATTTCATTTATATATACAATAGGAATAACAGTATTTACTTTGTAGGGTATTAGTGGGGATTACAATTAGTGATTGTAGAAGTCTAATGTGGTAGCTATTACTTCTTAAATCAAGTAGATAGAAATAACAACCACTACCATTTACTAACCATCTACTATTTGCAGTCTAGTTAATAGTTTATATATATTATGCATTTGTTAAAGCAGTAGTCTGAAATAGATATCACTGGCCCTAAATTAATGAGGAGAAACCTAAGTTTTAGAGACATTTAGAAGAAACTGACAAGTCCCTAGTAAATTCAATATCTGTGATTTATTTTCTTTGTAGTTACAGTGCTACATGATCTGTTTTCAAGATATTACTCTTTTGCCTCAGGCCCTTGACCTGACACAGATATTTGTCTTCCTGTCATGATACTGGTTCTACCTCACTATGACCTGGCCTGTCTTCCTCAAGAACACAGCATCTACCCACCTGGATAGCCTCTGTCTTGTTTAATCGATCTGGAAATCCTCTATCAGATAATGATATTACCATATATCCCACGATGTCTTCATTTTTTACACATCTGATACGTCTCTCTCTCTCTTTTTTTTTTTTTTTTATTTCTAGGAGAGAGAGAGAGAGAGAGACAGCGTGAGCAGGGGAGAGTCAGAGAGAGAGAGGGAGTCACAGACTGTAACAGGCTCCAGGCTCTGAGCTGGCAGTCAGCACAGAGCCCGACGCGGGGCTCGAACCCACGAACCGCGAGATCATGACCTAAGCGAAAGTCGGACGCTTAACCGACTAAGCCACCCAGGCCCCATATACGTCTCTCTCTTATATGACACAGAAGCTAGGCATTGCCAACATTTAAAAAACTGGATTGCATCTTCTTTTTCAGCTGCAACTTATTCCATATAATCAATTTTCTAGTCAGACAGAGCCTGTCTCAATTCTTCCAATTCATCATAAACAATCATGCTACCATGCTTTGTGCCTCCCTTTCCATACTCATGAAGAGCTACTTTTTCTTTAGGATACAGAGGGAGAAATAAAGGAAAACCATTTCCCTCATTCTAATCCCCAGACTGATATCATGGCTCCATATTCAGATTTCTCCAAACATGTCAGATGCAATTCTACTGCAGCACTTGCCTGAAAGTATTTGTCTCACACATGGCATTGCAAAGTACTTGACCACATGAATTTAATCTTTTTTCTTCTTACTTCTACATATCCTGTGTAAATTAATGTCATTAGCAATTATAAAAAATATATAAGGAAATAATGTCATTTAAATTCATGCTTTTGATTAATTCTTACATCAATGGCCCACAGGGAATGATGCTTCTCTGTAGAGTCTTTCCTGCACAGATTCTGTGCTTGGTCATAAAACCTCCATTGATGCAAGGCATTATCAGAAATGATGATAACAGAAGCTTGATAGACACTTGCACATTGGGAATCTCTTTCTTGGAATGTTTCTATTTAGAAACCAGTCTAAATTATGTAATAAAACCCAAGCTAGAGTACTGAAGGATGAAATTATGTGGTGAGAGACCACAGAGAATGAACATTCCAGCTCCAACGGAGCTCACAGTTGATAAAACCACATGAGTAACCGCAGTTATACCACATAGAACAGAACTGCTCAACTGACCAGTCAACTCACAGAATCATGACAAATAGTAAATTATTGTTGTCTTGAGCCACTACACTTTGGACTAATTTGCTACACAGCAAGAAACACTGAAACAATCCTCTAAAATCCTGTATGATTTTATGAAGAATGTATGAAGAATGTATAATTTCATGTTATATATACACCTCTGTCTTTGCTTTTGAAATTTAGAAAATGTCTATTTCTACAACTTGGGGACTTTCCTACCACTCTGAATATAAAAACATTTTGAGATGGCCCCAACTTTCCCAATCCAAAGATATTCAGGAAAGTGTTTACATTTAAAAAGACTCAAATCAAATGATGTCCTCAGCAACAGTAAAACTAAGGAAGCAAGATATTCTGAGATTCACTATATATTTTTGCATTTCTCAGCAAAGTATAATAGTTTCTGACATGTCTTCATCTTCCCTTTTTCTTAAATACATCTCCTCTTCTCTGCCTTGTCACTATTTCTAACTGTGCTGAATTTCTTTTGCTTGCAGCTTAGGCTAGATCCAAATTTCTCTATTTTTCTACCCTGCTCTGTGCTCTGGAAAGCTTCTCAATACAGATTGTGTCAATAACCTTCCCTGCTCTTTCAGGAAGGAGAGTATAACAGGAAATTACAGTAAAGGCATAAAGGAATAAAGATGGTGATTTATATCTAGATACACACACTTTCCTCCTGAAGATTCCATCAGGAATCACTTAAACAAAAGTCACAGTTCTTCTCAGGTAGCCCCCTTTCCATGGTTTGGCAACCATTCCAACCCCTTGCTCCCATAAACCAAAGATGTTAATGGTGTCTTGGTGGACCTAGGATGTAACACCTTGGGTTTCATTAGAGTTGGCTTACATTTTATAAATACTTCTCTTAATAACTGCCCCTCAACTTGCCCCAATTTAAATATGCTATCTATCTCCTTTCAGGACTCTGATGATTTATTATTTCAGTATATTTTCCTATAGGTCATTCATACAAATGTCTCAACTCAGTTACAATCCAGATATCTCTAAATGGACAAGGCTAGGGTGCCTGGGTGGCTCAGTCAGTTAAGCGTCCGGCTTCGGCTCAGGTTATGAACACATGGTTCATGGGTTTGAGCCCCGTATAGGGCTCTGTGCTGACAGCTAGCTCAGAGCCTGGAGCCTGTTTCAGATTCTGTGTCTCCCCCTCACTCTGACCCTCCTCTGCTCATGCACTCTCTCTCTCTCTCTCTCAGAAATAAATAAAACATTAAAAAATTTAAATGGACAAGGCAGCTGAAGTTGCAAATAATATTCCAAGTAATATTTAACCACAGTTTCTCTCTTCCTTGAGTCAACACTACATTAAACTTATAAATCTCATGTTCAATCGTGAAAAGAATAGAAAATAATAGGAATGCTACATAACAAAAGAATAACAAAACAAAAACTATTAAAAGAAATGTTTTTTGTCTTCTTTCTTTTTTTTCCTGTATTTTCCTTTCTCTTTTTCTTATTTAGAAGTAAAGTACAGGAGAGTTGTATTGCATGTCTCAGAAATCATTTTTATGTCTTTTACAGGATTTTTTAGAATGCTTTTTGAATGTGCCAAAATGGCTTAAATGAACAATGCTTTATGCAGTCATAGCTACCAATTATTTGACAAGTTCCTTCCCTTTGACTGTTTTTCTCTGAAAGGATTTCTTATCAGATGAAGTTTATATTCCTCCTCATTTCTTTTCAAATTGTGTTGTGAGTGAGCATTTTACAATGAATATATAACCTATGTATGTCTTATCAAGGTCATTAGATGAGCTAGTCAAAGTCAAAGCTTCAGAGAATCTGAAAGTTTAAGGGAATAATGGAGGCTTCTGGAATGATCATTATGAAGAGCTTCTGAAAACTTGGTTGCTCACCATTCTAAAAAGTGTATTAGCAGATAAGAAGCATTTAAGAATAGATTACTAAACATAAAATGGTAACTTGCCATTTATTCTCTTTTCTACACATTGAGATATTCAGGTTTTATCCATGGATAAGGACTTTGAAAAAAAAAAGCATTACTATTTAGTAATATTTAGTAATTTTTCATGATATTGGGAAATTACTATCAACTAGATTCCTGTAAGAATGAAAACACAATTAAATGCAGGGTTTCCCTTAGATCTTAATTTCTAAATTCATATACATATTATTTTAAGGAGCCAAGATGTGAGCTCAAGATTAATAAATTGAAGAGTTTACTACAGTGAAGATATTTCATGTGATTTTAACTCAAAGTGGCAAATTTCAAAAAAACATTTAAATTTAATCTTACATTTCCTATGGATACATACACATACACACACAGGTATATTATATATAATTGTTTTTATTCCTCTAGAAATTTACTTACTAAGATTATTGAGTAATGATCTTGCCTGTGTTTCCATTCTCAAAGCCAAAGTTAATCAAAAGGAAAGAAAATGCTCCCTGTTTATATAATCCATTAATACTGGATAAAATTTGAAAAATTATACTAATTGCATTGTATTATATGCTAAATACCTTGATGATGAAGTTTATTCAGCTATTAAGTAATTTCTATTAGAAAAGGAATTCTAAATTTTTAAAATATTTTTTATTTATTTCTGAGAGAAAGAGAGAGAGTCAGAGTGAGCAGGGGAGGGTCAGAGAGAGAGGGAGATACAGAATCTGAAACAGGCTCCAGGCTCTGAGCTGGCTGTCAGCACAGAGCCCAATGTGGGGCTCGAACCCACGAACCATGAGATCATGATCTGAGCTGAAGTCGGACACTTAACCAACGGAGCCTCCCAGGTGCCCCTAGAAAAGAAATTCTAATTGATGACTAGGACTGAGCTGGCCTTGTATGCAAACAGATCAAATATATTGAAAAGACTGTAGAATTCAAGTTCCCCATGGCTTTTTACAAATCAGGATTTAAGAAGAAGCATTTTGACAAAAGCCCCCATCCCCCGGGGGGGGGGGGGGGCTATTAAGAAAATGCAGTACAACTGTTTTTAACTTTTTGTATAGTTTGTTGAACTTTCTTCAAGTAGCTAGGCTAATTATATTTGGTTCTCTGTTGGCCCCTTCACATGATTTCTAAGATATTTTCAGGCTCTGTGTGATGACAAACAAACAAACAAAAACCAAACAATACATATCTGGGATGAACATTTTAATACTGAATTATTCCAAAACATTTCTGTGTGCGCATTTTTTGACAATTTTCCAAAACAGCACAGATTTAGCATCTAAGTTACAGAAACTCAGTTGAGTATTTCCTGGAATAAGTCATGTGTAAGCCACCAGAAATCATTCAGAAAGGGGAAAAAATGAGCCTTCTAGGAAAGAGTCCATGGTATCCCTACCATGCAAAAATATAGTGCAAAAATAGTAGTGAGGGGGAAATTATTCACAATCAGGGAAGTAATTCATGATGTGAATCCTCTGATTGTTTTGTAGCCTTGCCTTGTACTTCTTGGGAAGAGGAGGGAAAAAGTAACGAAAAGTAAAGCAGGTTTACCAAAGTCTCTAAGACACTGACATCCCAAGGCAGTGCTTATGTACATTATAAAATGCACAGGAATCTAAGAACTACTATGTTAGTCTGAATGCAATCAGGAGAGAGAAATCACATAGTAATTTGAACAGAGAAAGCTTAATATCAAAAACACAATAGACAACAGGTACAAACATCAATCCACAAAAAATGAGTACAAGCTAATACAGGTTGTCTTTGGTCTGTCTTAGACACCAGGCACAGGGCTATAATAATCAGTAGTACATTTCATTCAGATCTGGCTCTAGTTGTTCATGGAGATCAACATTGGATTATAACTGATCCTTAGAGAATCCTTTGCCCCCACATCTACACAGCATCTAGATTATCTTTCAAAACAAAGGTCAACAGTGATATCATTCTGCTCAAAAGTGAGCCTGAAAAGCACAATAACTGGGAGATCCCAGAAGATCCTAAATCAAATGTTCCATTACGAGGCACAACCACTATTTGACCCTACATCACTCTTCAACCATAAGATGACTGCTCTGGTTACACTGGCTTCCCACATATCCCACCTCAAATACTCCAAGAGCACTCACAAGTCAAGGATTTTGTATGTTAATGTTTGCTGATTTATGTCTATAGTACTAATTCCCAAGATATCTAAGTCCTGCTCAATGTCATTATAACAAAGGAGACTTTCCATGGCAAAATTAAATGAATTGGCAATCACCTAAATTCTTCTCTTATACTACCCAGAATTATTACTGTTCCCCACCCCATCCCTCAACAGGAAGAAATTTGGTTTGTTTCCTACTATATCCTCTTATGCCTTAGAACAATGAAGACCATTTAATAAGGTACTCTTATCACAAGTTGGAGTGCTCTAGATCTTGATCTAGAAGAACATTTATTTCTTCTTATACATAGACCCTAGCACCTGTATATCTCAAATATTTAAAACAGCATGGATGGATCAATAAACAAATGAAAATGTTAAAACAACATTTTTCTCTTGCTATGAATAAGGATTTTTGTTGTCACTGATGCAAAAAAAAAAAAAAAAAAAGAATAAGCATGGCCTCTGCCCTTCATAGACTTGGGATTTATTGTTTAGGCCAATCATAGGGAAGAAGAAAGGCTAGTCAAAGCAATACAGTTGAGGTAGAGGAAAATATAACGTGAAAAAATATAACATCATCTGAACCAGTTCATGGAGGCTTCCTGGAAGAGATAATAATTGGGCTCAGTTCTGAACTGAGTGAGTAAGGGAGAGTGGGGTGTTAACCCAGACAGAGAGAAGAACATAAACGTGATATTGAAATATCATGCTTTGGGAGAGTAGGTGAAACCAGTAGATGTTTTATGTTCCATGGACCATGGGGAGAAGAATGTCAGCCATTCTTTCCTCTTTATAACTTTCTTGTTTCAAATAGATTTCTAAAAATCACATTCATATATTCAGGGCAGTTCAAATTTTCAGGTTATTTTAGTCACTTGTCAAAAAGGTAGTTGGCCCCATTATCAAACTTAATTAAGTTTACATATTTTTGCTTCTTACATTTTTTTCCTTGATGCTGACATTGAAAAACAAAAATCCTTTGATGGACTTCTACTCCTTTATTTTTCAGGCTCTCAGCTTTATGATGTCCTAAAATTTTGAATTGAGTAGTGTGTGTGACTATAAAAACTGGAAATCCTCTTCTTGTTTTCCTGAATTCCTACATTTGGAAATATCATTTTTCCTGTGCTAAGCAGGTATCAAACTAGTAATGTCCCTTTACTGTTTAATATGCATTACGACAAAGTTTGAGAAATTCTGGTGAAAATAAATACATGGGAGTCATCTTCTTAAAGGATGTTCTTGTATTATTAAAATGAATGAGTTCATGAATTTCCCACGAGAATGGATTTAATCTATATTCCAAGAATATTTAACATATATTAAGTATTAATTCAATTAAGGATAAGGAGAGGAGGAGTTAGGGGAATTAGGAAATCAAACTAATCACTAGATGAGAGAAATAACTGACTTGTCAATAGGACTTGTGAAACAATACCAGATTTTTCTTCAGGTTAGTTAAAATTATTGAAAAGTAACTGCCTCTTATGCAAACCACTTATGTTAGGCAAAAAGATAACTCAGTTTTCCTAATATATTATGTAGTTTTCTCAGATCAGATTGGAAAATTTATATTAGTGAATTCTTAGAATGTATATGGGTTGACTCAGAAACCTTTAATGTAGGAACTGATTTACATTTATTTACCTTCAAATTTATAATTAAGATCTTTTTCAAACTTGTGTATCTTAACTTTCAGTAAAAACTTAGCAAACATATATATCAGAATACTTAAATTATATCATAAATATCACTACAACTCTACACCAATGCTCTTGATAGTCCATATATATAATTCTCCAATTGATTTATTAAGTATCTGAGAATTCTGTGAAATACAGTTGTGTTCATAGAAATCAGTTTATTACAGCTCTGAAATTTACTCTCATTGGCAACTAAATATTAATATGACATAATTACCCAGAGTCACAAAAGGAGCTTCAGATGTAAACTGATAAATAATTTGTCTTCATTTGCTGATTGTAGCCCCCCTATAGTCGATACAAGATTTTTAAAAGGCATAACATAGCAAAGTTATTTCCCATTTATTAAATATACATTTAGAGGTCCAATGGGTCCTATTGACACTATAATTGTTTAAATAATTTGTAAAATGTAGAAAGTTGTTTAATTAAATATTCCGACTATGCTGTCTACAATGTTCACA
The DNA here is from genome assembly GCF_003009895.1 of Hyaena hyaena. Lineage (NCBI taxonomy): Eukaryota > Metazoa > Chordata > Mammalia > Carnivora > Hyaenidae > Hyaena > Hyaena hyaena. Next base: position 197,358 of record NW_024081970.1, on the reverse strand, counting down.
ATATTGACAGAACTAATTTTCTCCCAGATCAAGTCTGATTCTGACTGGACTCCCAGGGATTTCATTTTTATGTTAAATTGCATGATTTTGGAAAATATTTTAGTTAAATCTGTCAAATTATGTATTATTCATAGTAAGTAAAAGCGTCATAGAAGACTAATGGAAATACACTGCTCAACACATACAGCAATTTCTCAGTAAGAAATGATGCTTTAATCAATGCCTCTCAGATCTTTCAGGTATTTTGCAACTCAGTCTATACTCATTATTTTTTAAAATATTTTTTAATGTTTTCTTTATTTCTGACAGAGAGAGAGACAGCATGAGCAGGGGAGGGTAAGAGAGAGAGGGAGATACAGAATCTGAAACAGACTCCAGTCTCTGAGCTGGCTGTCAGCACAGAGCCTGATGTGGGGCTTGAACCCACAAACTGTGAGATCATGACCTGAGCCAAAGTCAGACGCTTAACCAGCTAAGCCACCTGGGTGCCCCTATACTCATTCTTAAAAAGATTATTTGTATTAAAATGGGTTTCCTGGGGTACCTGAGTGGCTCAGTCAGTTAAGCGTCTGATGTTGGCTCAGGTCATGATCTCAGGGTTCGTGGTTTCAAGCCCCACATCAGGCTCTGTACTGACAACTCAGATCCTGGAGACTGTTTCAGATTCTGTATCTCCATCTCTCTTTGTTCCCCCTCCACTTGTGCTCACTCTCTCTTTCTCTCTCTGTCTCTTTCTCAAGAATAAACATTAAGAAATTAAAACAAAGAAATAATAGCAGAAAAATTCCTAATCCTGGGAAAGAAACAGACATCCAAATCCAGGAGGCACAGAGAACTCTCATCAAAATGAGAAAAAGCAGGCTAACACCAAGACACACTGTAACTAAATTTGCAAACTATGGTGATAAAGAAAAAAATCTTAAAAGCAGCAGGACAAAAGAAGTCCTTAGCTTCCAAGGGAAAACCTCTAAGGTTAGCTTCAGATCTCTCAACAGAAACTTGGCAAGCCAGAAGAAAGTGGCATGATATATTCAATGTGCTGAATGGGAAAAATCTGCAGCCAAAAATACTCTGTCCAGCAAGGCTATCATTCAGAATAGGAGAGATAAAAAGTTTTCCAGATAAAAATTAAAGGAGTTTATGACCACAAAATCAGCACTACAAAAAATATTAAAGGGGACTCTGGAAAGGAAAGACCAAAAGTGACGAAGACTAGAAAGGAACAGAGAAAATCTCCAGAAACAATAACAAAAAAGTAATGAAATGACACTGGATACATATCTGTCAATAATTACTTGAATGTAGAAGAAAAGGGCTCTATGGCTTGGTCAGGTAAGCACATGACTTCACCTCAGGTTATAATCTCATGGTTCATGAGGTCCAGCCCCACATCAGGTGAGCTCAAGCCCCTTCTCAGGTGAGCTCTGCTTCTCTCTCTCTCTCTCTCAGCTCTTTACTCACATGTGCCCTCCCTCTCAAAAAAAAAAAAAATTAAAAAACAGATTTCAAAAATTCTCTGAATGTAAATGGACTAAATGTTCCAATAGGTAGACACAGGGTGTCAGAACAGATTAAAAAACAAAAAACAAAACAAAAAACCCCCACAACAACAACAACAAAAAATGAAAACAAACAAACAAAAAACCAAGACCCATCTATAGGGTACCTATAAGAGACTCATTTTAGACCTAAAAATACCTGCAGATTGAAAGTGAGGTAGTGGAGACACAATTAACGTGCAAATGGATGTCAAAAGAAAGTCTGAGTAGCAATTCTAATATTGGACAAACTAGACTTTTTTGTTCTTGTATTGTTTTTCTGCAGCTTTGGGATCAGGGTAGTCCTGGCCTCACAGAAACATTGTGATTGTGTTCTTTCTATTCTAATATTTCTAAGATTTTGGTAAAGATTGTTATTAATTATATATTTTTTAAATTTTGGGTAGAATTCACCAATGAAACCATGTAGTCTTGGGCTTTCCTGTGCGGGGAGATTTTTCATTCCTATTTAATTTTCATTCTTGTTATTGGTCTAAGAAGATTTCCTACTTCTTAGAGTCATGATTCAATCTTGGTAACATGTGTTCTTAGGCATTATCTGGATTTTTTCTAAGTTATCTGATTTGTTAGTATGTAATTGTTTATAATAATGTGCTATCACACTATGTAGCTCTGTGTTTATCAGTTGTATTGTTTTTCATTTCTCATTTTGGTTTTTGAGTCTTTTTTTCCTTAATGTAGTTAAAGTATTGCCAATTTTTTTTTTTTTTGGAAAAACTGGTCATTACTTTCAATGTTACTTTTTATTTTGTCCTCTTATTTATTATTTCTGATTTTTTTTTTAAGTCTATCCATTTGAGAGAGACAGAGACAGCACAAGTGGGGGAGTGGGAGAGAGAGAGGGAGATGGAAAGAATCCCAAGCAAACTCTGTGCTACCAACACAGAGCCCAACATGAGGCTCAAACCCATGAAGCCAAAGATCATGACCTGAGCTGAAACCAAGAGCGGGATGCTCAACCGACGAAGCCACCCCAGCGCCCCTATTTCTTATTTTTCTTAGTTATTTCCTTCCTCTACTAAATTTTAGCTATTTTTTCTTTTTTGGTTCCTTGCAGTATAATGTTTGCTTGAACTTTATTTCCTTAATATATCATTTATAACATAGAGTCCACTCTAATATCTGCTTTTGCTGTATCCCTTACGTTTTGGAAGTTTGGTTTTATTTTCTTTTGGTTGGAGACATACTTTCATTTACCGCTTGATTTCTTAATTTGCCCATTTGTGCAGTAGTGTATTTTTTTAGGAGTATGTTGTTTAATATTTACATTATTTAGTATTTACATTGTATATTTTTCAGCTTTGTTGTTGATCTTCAGTTTATACACTGTGGTTGGAAAATATACTTGGTCTGATTTCAATTTTCTAAAATTTGTAATATTTGTTATGCATCTTTTTATGTGATTTAACCACAGGTTCATCTGTGTATACTTGAAGAAAATGTGTATTCTATTTTTTATGGATGGAATGTTTTATATATATCTTTCAGAACCATGTGTTCTGAAGTAAGCTTCAAGTAAGAAATGTTCTTTTTGAAAAAAAATATTTACTTAGGGTACTCATTTAAAATGGAGCATAGCAGAGAGGAGGTGGATGGGGGCATGTGTGAAATAGATGAAGGTGATTAAGAGTACATTTATCATGATGAACACTGAGTAATTGTTGAATCACTATATTGTACACCTTAAAGTAACATAACACTGTGTGCTAACTATACCAAAACTAAAATTTTAAAACTTAATAAAAGATAGAAATGAATCAAAATTTAAAATAAATCTGGGACAGAAATAATCTGCTCTCTCAACTTTGTTCCAATCACTATGAATGAGACAAAGAGAGATGTCAAGGACCTTCAAGGCACTGTTATTTTTTCAAACTATAGATCTTCATACTTAAGTCATACAATTAATGTTACTTTATCTGTTTTCTATTAATTCTACATAAAACTGTTTGCAGGATGGAAATGGGGATTGTGAGGACTAACTGCCCAACAGATAATCTATTTTCAGATACATTCTTGATGTTTTTCCAAAAGAAATGAGACATACACAACAGTAATCTAGGTTCTTAGATTACAGATGGTAAGGGCTGATTTTTACTGAATACTGGGAGTAATTAATGATGCTTACGAAGATACCAAGAAAGAAGGGGGAAAGAACAAAACAGAAGTCTTCAAAGTCTGAGGCTAAGCCAAGCCTATAAAAATGAAAGATCTTCCTTTGTTAAGAAATGCCTACCTCATGGAGGTGTTGAAACAGGGGAGAATTGTCACCTGATGGACAGTATATTATATATTTATTCATAAATCAGATGTAAGACTTCTCTACCTACCTATCTTCCAAATGCAAATAGTAATTATGCTCAAGTACAGAAGTAAGTGGAATGCCCTCCAACCTATTGCTTAACATGAAGGATCATTAAGAATTCCTTATGATATTATATTTCAGTATGTGTGTGAAATATACACACACATAATTATAATTCAGTATGTGTGTGTGTGTATATATATATACACCTGTGTGTAATTTTATATTTAAGTGGTTTCCATATCAATAGGTATAGTTTGATCTAGGGTGACAGTGACAGTACAAAGATTGACTATGGGGGAAAAATTAAATAGATTAGTGTCTCAGCCTTCTTGAGTTTAGACAAGTTACTTAACTTATATATTAACCTTTGAAAATAAAGAGAGCCTTTTTAGGGACCACAGATTTAAGACTAATAACTGACGTTCTAGGATCATTGATTTATTTTTTACTTTTTTCCGATAACTGGCACTTTGACAGAAAAGACTTGCCAGATTATAAAATGAAAAAAGAGAGTAGAAAGCTAAATTTGAATTTAAGATAATGAATAATGTTTAATATATGTGTGTCCCAAATTATTCATTGTTGATCTGAAATTCAAATTTAACTGAGTGCCCTATATTTTAGCTGTCAAGGGTATGCTCTTCTTTCATGAGATTCTTTATCTGTACATTTCATTTCCTAAATGCTTGTCTACCATACCATTAACTGCAAATAAATACTCACTACATGGTTAACTGCTCTCCTTGCTGTACAACTGCCTTCTTGCTTCCTGTTCTGGTCCTGACAGCTGGTTCCTGTCCCATGAACCCAGAAATCATTTACTCAGAGTTAATCAATCTTGTTAACTTTGTTTTTTTGTTTGTTTTTATTACCCATTACTGTGACTGTTTAAATCATTTTTTTTATTTACTAATAACTCTCCCAACTTGCATAAATTTTTAACATTGTGGTTGTGCTGTATTATTTATTTACTGGGCCTTTTACAAAACCACAAATCACTGTAATATCTAAAATATCTTTGTTTTCCCGAAACCAGTTATTGCTCCTTGAAGGCAATATTTTCCCTATTGAGGATGCATGCATTAATCCCTAAAGACAGATCTTACCCTGTGCTATTGAGTAGAACTGCCTCAATATCACATATTTCATATTTCTACCTCAGGAAAAAAGGGAATCATCACTTATTTTATCCCACTGTCCCCCTCTCTCCTCAGAAAAGAGCAACATTATACTCCACACATCTGGAGTAAATCTTATATAGCCAAATACCAGAGACCTCTGTAAGAGGTCATTTCTAAAGTATGCAAAGACTCATAAAAGGAAGAGAATCAACTGATGTTAATGACTCAGAATATGCGTTTTTGAACACCCTAATCTTTTAAATTGCAAGCTTTTGGATCTTTGAAAATTCAAGCTTTTAATTTTTTTGAATAAGCAATTGAAAAATAAAATTGGAAAGACTTAGATTTGAGATAAACAGTTTATAAAGATAACATTTTTTCATGGTTCATTTTACTAGTGACACATGTATTTATCAGCTTGCCATATGTTGGCACAGCTGTGATGGTTCTGTCCAAATCCCTACAGATTTTTCTTCTCTGCTCAGAAACATTTTTCATTGTGGGAGCAGAATGCCTCTGTGCTCTGTTAGGCCATGGTATAGAGTTAGCATATGCTTTCCAATACTTCTTGGCAAGACTGGCAACCAGGATCTATTTACTTATGAGGTTCTTTCCCATAGTTTTGTTTTCTTTTGTTTCGGTTTGGTATGTGTCTGGTTTGTCTGCTTTTAAAGGCTGTGGCAGGTTTAAATACTCTTTAAAATGGGCATGGCAAATACTCTTATTTATTTACATTTGAGATCAAATTTAATAGCATTATATTGTCTCTCTTGTAGAAATATATGGTGTCCTTTACCCCTTGCTGACCTCTTACCTACTTAAAAATCACTTATTTTATTTCAACTGATATCTTTATTCTCAATTTTTATATACAAAACACTGATTATATTTTCTGTATATAATGATATTTAGACAAGTGAATAATACCACGCATGAAACCATCACCATGATCAAGGTAACAGATACATGCAGAAGTTTCCTATATCTCTTGTGTGTGTGTGTGTGTGTGTGTGTGTGTGGTAAGAACTTAACATGAGTTCTATATTCTTGCCAAATAAAGTGCATGCTACTGTTCTGTTGACTGTAGCCATTAGGCTGTATAGAAAATCTCCAGAACTGATTAATGTTACATAACTAAAAATTCAGACTAACTGAACAACCACTCCTATTTTTCTTTTATATGACCCCTGGTAAACACCATTCTAGTCTCTGCTTCTACAGTTTGACTATTTTAGCAGAAGCTGAATTAGTGTATCATATAGTAGGTCTATTTTTAATTTTTTTAGAAATCTCCATTTTATTCCAGAGCAGCTGCACTATTTAACATTCTCATTAACAATATATAAGGGGTTCCAATTATCCACATCTTTGCCAACAATTGTCTTTTTGTTTGCTTTGTCTTTTGATTATTATGATTCTAGTTTTGGGTGATATCTTGTTGTGGTTTTTGCTTGCATTTCACTGGTAATTAGTGATGTTGAGCATCTTTTCATATACCAGTTCATCTTTATATATCTTCTTTTGGAGAAATGTCTATTCAAGTACTTTTTCTACTTCTCAATGTTTTTTTTGTTGACTACAGAGTTGCAAAAGTTACTTACATTTTTTGAATTAGTCTCTTACCAGATAATGTTGTACAAATATTTTATTTCATTCCATAGATTGCTTTTTCATTACAAATATATTACAAAGCTATAGTAATTAAAACAGTATGATACTGCCATAAAGGCAGGCATATAGATGATGGAACAGAATAGAACACCCAGAATTAAACCCACATATGTTTAGTCAAGTAATCTTCAACAACTGTGCCAAAAGTACACAGTCATGGAATAGTCTCTTCAACAACTAGGAAAGTTGGAAAAATTTAATGTCCTCATACAAAATAATGAAAATTGACACTATCTTACATCATGCATAAAAATAAACTTGAAATAATTAAAGATGTAAATGTAAGATTTGAAAATGTAAAGATCCTTAAAAAAATATTGGGAAAGTTTCTTGAACAATGGTTTTGGAAATGATTTTCTGGCAATGATATGACCCCAAAAGCACAAGCAAAAATTAAAAAATACACATTTTTTGTGTGTATTTTCACTTTTGTGTGTGTTGTGTGTATACATTTATGTGTATTGATGATGTGGTACAACATCAAACTAAAAAGCTTACAATTATTTCTTTCTACTTCCTTTATACTGAAACTTAAATCCTTTCCCACTGCCTCCCGCATGCTTCCTTCAGTTTGACATAGTCTGTGAGAAATGTATTAGCTCTCCAGCATCAGTCAGATGGACAATATTATAAATTATCTGACCACGTAACTGGGAAGCGCTTGGGATGAGGACATGCTAAGTCACCCAGGAGCAGTACTAAGGTGCACGCGTGGCTTCTCTGTCACAGTAATCTGTTCCATTGTTCTGCAGACAAGCAAAGAAGCTGGTGAAGGTTTGGGGTAGCAAAAAGTGTGTTTTGGATGCTTAAACTACTTTGTTAATGAAAAATAAAGGCACATCAAATTATTGGAAGGAGGCCTGCTATCTTCTTTTACTATGTTCTTTGTAACCTCGTGACTTTCCTGTGTTAACAATGGAGCAAACTAGAAAATATTTATGTTTTTTATTTTTCTTCTTTGGGAATGGATGGTCAACAGTCAGTCTAAGGTGCAGCTGACAACAGCAACATAGCAGGCTGCTAGAAAAAAACATAGAAGGCTAATAGAAAGTAGAGGAGATCAGGAGGTAAATATAAAATGATACCCAGAACACAGAGAGCAGCCAGAATATCATTTACACAGTAGCACAGAAAAACTATTTCAAATATTATACAGTTAGTTTTTGTCCGACTAAATTTATTAAGGAATATTAAACCTCTTAGTGTTCGAAGTAAGGTTCCATTTACTGAGAGTCAGTTTTCAAGTCTTGTTAGACTTAGACTAGAACCCAGAGCATCTAGTGTTGAGCAAAAATTATACATTAATGCATTTATTCATCAAATACTTTTGAATGACTACTATAAGCTGGTAACTGGGTCAGTTACTGAGGACATTATAAGTTTCTGTATATAATAGATATGGATCTTGACTGAATGGAACTTGAGATAGTATCTTGAGAAAATAAGGATATTGTATTTTTAGACAGAAGTGCAGGATTGGAGAAACAAAAACAAACAAACAAATCTAGTATTCAAACTGTGACACAGAATCAGGAAGCCTATCTTTTGCTAAATCACGTAAGTATCAAGGGCACCTAGTCAGCTCAGTCTGTTAAGCTTACAACTTCAACTCAGGACATGATCTCTCACAGTTCCTGAGGTTGAGCCCCAAATAGGGCTCTCTGCTGTCAGCACAGAACCTTCTTCAGATCCTCTGTCTTCCTCTCTCTGCTCCTCCCTGCTCATTCTTGTTCTCTCTCTCTCTCTCTCTCTCCTTTCTCTCTCAAAATAAATAAACTTAAAAAAATTAAAAATAAATCACTTAAATATCATATAGAATTTAAAGTTGTTTCTTTTATGAAGAACTTGATTCTTCATATTTTTATCAAGAATGATATTATTTTCCGTATCATCCCATTTAGAATAATATATTGGCCTAATGATGACAAGTGTGTGTTAGTAACAAACTCTCCAACAACAAAATAGAAAAACAGATTTGTAGCTTTTGCAAGTGTTGTGATAAATACTCCTACCACAATCTATTTTAATCTACCAATACTGCTGGCACAGGTCCTGATAACAGCAGTCAGTTCACAGAAAACTACAAAAGTGCATTCCAGCAAGTTACTCAATGCTGACCTCTTAATGCCTGACCTGTGTCTCAGCTATTAAAAGAACTTGCCAAATCTTTGGAATTAACCCTTGAAAACTTAATTGTATTGAAATCTTACCTGTGGATAGGTCTTGCTCTCAGTAGTTTTCTAGTTATGGAGAAAAGAAAAATGTAGACACATTCATATTTACCTTATTTCCTTTCAATGTGTTAGCTATACTTCAGGGTTTCTCCTAGAGTGGGAACTGAGGCTTGCACTCCAGGTAGTTAACTGACCCAAACAATATAAAGAAGACATATTTGGGAGTATAGAACCATATGTACCCAAATTTGTGACTCCATGTAAGAAAGGCAAATCTAGATATACATAGTGTATGTACCTTGAATAATCCTGATAATTCCTCTGAATACTTAATAAGCCCATATTAGTACATGTCAAAATATATAGTGGAATCATAATTGGAATATATTCCTTTAATACTTCACATCTCCATGTGCAGGTACATAGAAATTTCAAATAAGACTTTAAAATTCAGGTACTGGTTACCAAATAGATGTAGGTTAACTTATGCCTGTAATAGATTTAATTACTTATCGGTTAAAGAGAGATAGAAGGAAAGAAAACAGAGGATAAAGTTTGTAAGTAAAAAAAATCAAAACTATTGGTTTTTAAAAATGTAAAAAAAAATCTGTGGATTTTCTATTATTCATGTCCCCATTACAATGGATAATCAAGAATTGGCTACATTGTAATTAGAACTGATGTTGAACAACACATCAAACAATTCATAATTTATATTATAATATAGCTCATCAACCCACTAAATATATATTAATAGGGCATTCAAAACCATGCATTTGGGATTTCAAAGGAAGCTTCCCACATCTGGGGTGATTTGGGATAAATTATTTAGTGCCCTCTCTGTCTTTCAACTATTTTTGGTGAGTTCTATTTTGCATAATATTGCAATCAGCCCTTGAGTAGAAAATGTTAATGTAGTGGAAGGGGGTAATCTTCATCTCTGGACAATTCTAAAGAAAATAATACAATCAAGAAAAGAATAGAGAAACTAAATTTTGAGATAATTAGAAGAATAAATGAATGTTGATAAATGTTGAGATTATTCAAAAATTATAGGTTTTAACTAACATTTGATTTTAAAATTTTCAGTTTTTAAAAGCAGAATTTCACTGAACTTTTCTCACGAAATTTTATCTAGCTATACTTCTTCCATAATATTATAATAAGCCAATGTAATAGTATTTCAATGTATTTATTTGATGCTGAGAAATATTCTGATTCATCTAAATTTAGGAGTAACATTAATCACTATGCACTTCTGAAATATCATACTGGCAAAAGCTCAAGATAATGTATACTTGTTCCAATTTGCATAAAGTAGTAATTGACACAGGTTCTGGAAACTGTAAAGCTTGATGCTAAATGCCAACATTATTTCAGAATTCATTATTAATCAGATTATTTGCAGGTACTTTGGGTATTTAAATAAAGCTGTAGTCAGAAGGTATTGTTAAGAACTGTTAGAGACAAAGAAGGAAAACTCAATTCATTTAATTTTTTGATATGGTGCTGGAATAATCAGATGAATTTGGGAGTTGAATGAGGATAGATGGTAGGATAAGAAATTAAATCTTAGAATTATTGTATTTTTATTTAACAAGTTTAAAATATTTCTTTTAAATATTGAGAGACATATGAACTCAGTTACAATTCAAATCATAGAAGTTACCATTTATCAAGCTCAATGTTTGTTCCAGAGATTACTTTAGTTGTTTTTTTAAATATCATCTACTCCAAACAACATTCCTAGGATATAAAATTTGTTATTCATTCTTATTTGAAAGATGGGAAACTGAGGTTTAGAGTTGCAAAGTGCGCTGAGAAAGGTCAATTAGCCTGATTTAAAGCACAAGAAGTCTGAAGCCAGCAGCTAAGCTAACTGGCAAGCTGTTTGGTGAGAGAAAGACTAAACCTACAAGCCACATATACATCCTTGAAAGATTAGGTAGAAGAAGTAGAGAGATCATATCTTTATTCACTCTAGAAAACACAACAAAAATAAATACATAAAAATAACAAAAAGAACAAAATTAGAGATACGATTTTTTCATCTGATTGTGGACAGAGTGTAGATCTATCCAACAAAGAAAGGAATTTCTTACAAAGTAGCAAACTGCTTTTCCTGTGAATTATTCAAAGGGATATCCTTGACCATCAGATATAATGTGGACAATCTCTCTCTGCATTGGGAGGAACAGTTATTTTTCTAAGAAAAATAAATGTACCTGAGGACCTAATTTTTTTAATTACTGATGTTAAGACATTACTTTTTAGATAATTTATAGATTTTTTTAAATTACTGATGCTAAATTTTATTTTGATTTTTTTTCCTCTATAGGCAATAGCATTCATCAATATAAAGATATGTCCACATATTAAGTAGAAAAGGACAAGTTCATTACTGATAACTTGAAGAATTCTAGGCAAGAAATAGCAACAAATTTTTCTTTCCTCTACATCTTTTAGCCTTAAAAATAGCAGTGGTTACTTATTCTGAGGATATTGATTTTGAGTCATTTATCACTGTGATAAATGTATATATCATGTACATATCATGTGTATATCACGATTCATCTCTAGTTTCATCATGAAATATTAGTAGGTGAGTGAATGATGTAACCCAGAAGACAAAAAGGATACAAAGTCTACAGGTTACTACAAAATATCACAAAAGTTATTCTGATTCATTTAGCTTTCACTGAGCATAATTTCTGACTCAAAGTATGTAAAGGAATTGTCACTTAAACAATATGCCTATATGAATGTAATCCCATTTGAGAATCCAGAAGTATTTTATTTCTTAATCTCACTAGAGAATTGTACTGTTGGTTTGTTTTATCTATTGGTATACATGCATATGTCACTTTATCAGTTTTCCAAAGGTAGTACTTCATAAAGTATGTTTCTTCAAGGTTTGATTCCTAAATATATTCATTTTGTACACTTTCTTATTTCCATTGACCATAGGGTGATTTTGATAAGTGCTGTCATTATCTTTCAAGAAGATATCTTCTGATTCTTTTTTGAATAAGAAAATAGCTTTCAAGTGTGTTCTACAAAGTGCACACATGCAGCGAAGCTCAGTATGGAGGTACTGATGCTATGAACAAGACAACAAAAACAACAAACCAGATAAATTATTATCATGCACAACTGTTGAAATTTTGGAAACTGTACTGACCCAAAGTACATTTTTTTAAGTTTATTTCCTTTGAGAGAGAGAGACGGCAAGCATAAGTGGTAGGGGCAGAGAGGGAGGGAGAGAATCCCAAGTAGGCTCCATACCACCAACGCAGACCCTGATGTGGGGCTTTAACTCATGAACTGTGAGATCATGACCTGAGCCGAAGTTGGACACTTCTCTGACTGAGCCACCCAGGTGTCCCACAAAGTACATTCTGATAAATCATAATTAAGTACATCTAATGTTTAGAACAATTAGATAGGCAAACATGCATATCAGGTCATCTGCTAATATTGTTAGTCTACCTTTTATTCTAGCAAAGCCAAATATTTTTCTCATAAATATATCAAGTTTAGGTGTGTGTTTTCTGGCAACAGTAAGCTACAGCTACAGGGAACATACTCATGAACATAAAGAAAATGTTATTATTTATTTATTTTTATATGTGTTTGCTTCCATCTTTCTTAAAATCTATTCTCATAGATTCTTATTTTCCAGATCAGCAAAAGACCTATCCCTTATTTTTTAAGAAACTATATAAGCCTCTTATAATTTATTAAAGCACATTGGAGACTAACTATGGAACAGTCATTCTGGATGATGGCAAGAAAATGCAGGTTTGGGGGATTAACTCACTTATGTTTAATCCAGGTGTCTGGGGTTGGGGCACCACAACCTATAGTTTGAACAGGCATGCCACTAACCCTTCTACATTATGAAATTTCAAGCCCATAGGTTCAATGTTTTTAAAAACTTATTCCAGTATTTCAATACACTCTATGAAACAGAAATTCTAGGTAATTTTTCATATATTTACTTTTCACAAAATGTGTATCTTCCAAGGAATGTGTATCTTCCACTATGGAGACGTCTGTAACTTTAAGCAGTTATAATGGTCATTTGTTATTCCAGCTTTTCCCTTGAAAATTATTGCACCACCCTTACTTTCTTTTTTAATTTATTTATTTCTGAAAGAGGGAGAGTGTGTGTGCACAAGTAGGAGAGGGACAGAGAGAGGGAGACACAAAATCCAAAGCAGGCACCAGGATCTGAGCTGTCAGGACAGAGCCCCATTTGGGGCTCAAACTCACAAGCCGTGAGATCATGACCTGAGCTGAAGGCAGATGCTTAACTGACTGAGCCACCCAGGTGACCTTCTGCCATGCTCACTTTAAAAATAATTTCTAAAATACCTCTTTCTGCTGAAGAGGGTTTAAAATCTCCTTAAGAGGGTTGGCATTTTTTAAATAAAGAAAATAGGAAAGCATTTCTTGTTTCTTTATCTTTATCGATACCTATCATTTGTTTTAAAAATTGAGTAAAACTTTGTTTTAATGCAAAAAATCCCAAAACAAATATAACAAATAGTTTTATTTTGTTTGATTTGTCAGCAATGTATCTGAAATCTTCCCTTCTCTTTTTATCTATCATTAAAAATGCATTCTATCGACTGTTTAGTTAAACAATTGGCAATAATTTAAAATTTCATGTTGTACAACATAATCCAGGTACAATGTATTAATTGTGTCATTTTCCTATAACTAACGAATGTTGCATTTACATAGGTGATAATATATATAGATATAGACATTAACACACTATTTACATACATGTGTATATAAACACATACATATGTATATACACACACACACATATACATATACACACACGTAAAAAGAAAGATGCAAACATAGTCATTTTAATTACAATTAATGTGGATAACACCATGAAAGTTATTTTAGTAACAGAAACAATTTCAAATAATCACTATATAAATAAAAACATAAATGTCTATTTCATAACTTAAAACATGAGTCAAATTTTTTATGATTAAATTTTTTGGTAAATTCATATTACATTTCTGAGTAAAGTATTTTACCTCAGTTTTTTGCAACCTTTCTTATCACCATTCATTAAAAGAAATATCCAAACTGTATTTCTTTTTTTTTATGTTTTATTTTTATTTTTCAGAGAGAGAGAGGAGGAGGACAGAGATATGAAGCAGGCTCTGCACTGATAGTTATATCAATGAACTGACAAACCATAAGATCATGACTTGAGCTGAAGTCAGATGCTCAACTGAATGAGCCGCCCAGGTGCCCCTGACCAAATTGATTTCAACTGAAAATGATAGATCTTAGGGTGCCTGGTGACTCAGTTAAGCATCTGACTTTTGATTTTAGCTCAGGTTATGATCTCAGGGTATGTGAGTTCAGGCTTCATGTTAAACTGTCCCCTGACAACGTGAAGTCTGCTTGGGATTCTCTCTCTGTCCCTCCCTTTCCCCCTCTTTCTCTCAAAATAAATAAACATTTTTTAAAAAGAAAATGATAGATCTTGATTGGAGAGTGAGGTATAAAATGTGCATGCAGAAATTATAGAAAACATATTGGCCTTTCATCTGAAGCCCTCCTAGAGTATATAGAAACAATTTGTATATCCTATCCTATTTAGCTCCATGTTACCTCATGTTACCTCTCATCCAACCTTTATTACCCTATTCATTTTGTTCAAATTTGTGTGGTATAACACAGAATTTGACTAGCCTTTGTCCCAGGTTCTTAGGAAGGAAACTAAATTCTTGAAATTTTCCTATGTGAATGTTTTTGTTATTCGTAGCCCCTTGAATCACAGTGAGTTTATGTTAACTGGATGTCCGAGGATGAGGGCTGGCCACCAAAAAAGACTAACCATGTGATTAAAGGGTTGGGCTTTACCAGCTCAGCTCCCATGGAGAGGAGGTGGGCTGGATGATTTGAGTTTAACCATGTAGCCTGTGATTCCATTATACATGCCAACATAAGTAAACTCCAGTAAAAGCTCTGGACACTGAAGCTCACTGGAGCCTCCTGGTTGGTAAACACATGAATGAACCACCAGAGTGATGTGCCCTGATTCCATAGAGAGGTATGGAAGTTCTGTATTTGAAACCCTCTCAGATCTCACCTTAAATATCTTTCATTGGCTGGTAATGGTTTGTATCCTTTATAATAAAACTGTAACCATAAGTGAGTTCTGTCTTTCTAGTTAACTATCAAACCAGAGGAAGCTATGGAATACTAGTATTTATAGCCACTTGATCAAAAGTGCAGGTGGCTTAGAGATAGCCAAGTACAGGCTTGGCATCTACAGTGAGGTCAATCTTATCGGAGACTATGTCTTTTAATTTATGAGGTCTGCACTAATTCCTGGTGGATAGTGTTAGAATTGTGTTAGAATGTACAACTTAGTGTCAAAATAGAGTGCTTCTCTTAAACAATGCCTCATTTCTTAAAAGAAACACAAAATCATCATAGGCAGACATATCATTAGTTGCCAAGTGTCTCTTCTGGCTCTACACAGATACAGATGTTCACCAATGCCTACTTGCAGGGAAGAGGCTGAAGAATCTAAGATTCAAACATGAGAACTAGAGCCAGTTTGAACTTAGAGAAAAATGATTTGATCTTATGAAAAGCAGAAATGGTATTATTGCCTAATCTAGGATTCAACAAGAAACAGAGTGCAAAAGGAACGTAAATCACAATTGCTATCACTTCTCTCCCATCCTTGACATCACACACAATAACATCTGAGGAAAAAGTCAGAACAAAACATTCTCTGGACATATGATTTGTAAAAGAATGAGTGAATTATATTACCTATAAGCCATTTTGTTGGAGAATAATTACAGTATAAGCAAATGAAGAAAACATTCAAGTCATTATCAATTGGATCGGTTTACACACAATTTTAGTGAAAAGAGATATATACTGCAAAACCCTACAGTCCCGTGAGCAACTTAAGCTTATTTAATAATAATTAAAAAAAAAACAACCCGTAGTCTTGTCTTCCTAACTTCAAGACTGCCAGTTGATGCATATTATCAACTAAAGAATTGCCATTCTTGAAATGACTTAATGCATTTAGTGCTAAAATAATTTTACTATGGTCTGTCCCATGAGCACACACCCTCCTCCACACCTTTCCTCTTTCTTATTGCTAGATGCTAGGAGTTTCAAGAAATAGTTCACAGGTCTCTGTTATCCTATATATCACTGTCCCATAGGCTACTGGCTTTAAGTAACATCTATATTCAAGTAAGTTCCAGTTCCAGCTCTGACCTCTTCAGTCAATCTTATGAAGGGAATTGTTTACTTTATACCTTTTATGGGATATCCAATAGGGATTCCAACTAAAACCTATCTTCCTTATCCAGAACTGAAGAAAAAATATAGAATTCTTTAAATCTATAATATTCATTCAAGCATTTTATAGCCTCAATCTTTATCCAACTAAGTTTTCACATGTTATCACACTGATTTGTTTCAATTAATATTAAGCACAAGTTGAAATAGTAACAGGAATAATGCTCTATCTAGAACCAAATCCAAGGTTTATACAGGCTAGACTGGAATTTGTATTTCTCTGAAAACACACCAAAATATACCAACTGGAATACCATACTTAATCTTTGTGACATATTCTCTACAGATTAGGAATTGTAAAAAGAATGTTGAACACAATAATTCAAGCCTAAGAGTTTCTGATATTTCACAGATATTTTATTCTGATTTCATTTTTAAAATTCAATATCAAATTACAAACATAAAGTGTAATTATTTTTAAAACTTATGAAATAAAATGTGCCTATATTAAATACCAGTTTGTGAAATTTATATTAAACTCTGCTGTTGCATTAGCCCATTTTTTGTGGAAATCTCTATATAAAGATTATATTATAAATATAATGTGTGTTTTAGCCACTCAACAACAGATCTTTAACACCAAAATTAAAGTTTTTATTGCAGTGTCCAATGTCAAATTTCAGCTTTTCCACTTACTAGATGTGAGGTACCGACAAGTAACTTAGCCTTCCTTGATTTTCACTTCTTTAAAATGAGGATCAAAATAAAATAAAGACATAAATTTTTTTTAAAAAAGGGAGTGCCTGGGTGGCTCAGTCGGGTGGGCGTCCGACTTTGGCTCAGGTCATGATCTCACAGTCCATGGGTTCGAGCCCCGCATCGGGCTCTGTGCTGACAGCTCAGAGCCTGGAGCCTGCTTCAGATTCTGTCTCTCTGTCTCTCTGTCTCTCTGTCCCTCCCCGGCTTGCTTTCTGTCTCTGTCTCTCAAAATAAAATAAAGACATAAAGAAATTAAAAAATAATTAAAAAATAAAATGGGGATAATCATGGTATTAACTTAAGGAAGTTGTATGAATAAAAACAGATAAAAATATAAAGTTCTTATAAGAATGTCTGACACACAGAACACAATTGTAGAAAAAGAAACGCTGGGTTAGGAGAACAAAATATTCTGATAACATAGCCAAGAAAAAATAAATGTGGCTTGGATAAGGCAGGTTCAGTGGTACTGTTGAGAAATATACAGCTTTTGGATGTATTATGATATGTTTGGATGTATTATAATGATTGTATCAAAAGGATGAGAAGCGTGAAAGATGGAAGACTCAAAGAAGATATCAAACTTTTTACCTGACCAACTAAGAGACTATATTTGCTATTAAATGAGACAAGAAGTGGTTTTCGAGTTAAACTTGGGACATATTAATTTTAAAATGCTAATTAATATATCTAAGTGGAGTACAAGGGGGACAAGTGAGCTATAAATATTTGGGATCATCAATATACCAAATGTTATTTAAAGACATGAAACTGGATAAGATCACAAAGAAAGATTACAGAATACGTTCAAAGACTGAGTTTTAGTATTCCAACATTAAAATATTAGTACAGAAAGATACACAACATAGTGAATATAAGATGAAACAGCTAGTGAAATAGAAGGAAATCCAGAGTGTATGTTTATAAGGCAAGTAACTAAAATGTTTAAAGGAAGAGAGTAGAATCAAATTTTGCAATGGGGAGGGGGACTGAGCATTGACCCTTTGCTTAATATTCGTATTTAATAACAATGCCTTTGTATCCAAACAGCAAAATGTGACCAAATTTAGCAAGTCAGAAGTGCTTTGATTCTTTTTACTTCAGTTTTCTCTTTTTCAAGGTCCCATTAGAGAAAGAAAAAACAATAATCATTGTTCTGACTTTGCATCCGTAATTCATTAGGATTCAAAGCTGCCGTTTACATTTCAGATGAAGTATTTGTAAATGGGATTTTAATTTCATAATAATGTATTATTTTAATTAATAAATTAATATTTTATTATTTTATTAATTGCATACCAGTATTTCTTGTTAAAAGATAAATGTGTTATATTCTTCAGTTCCCTTTATGACATCCCAATGTTTTCAGTGCTTTATAATTATATTTGGCTTTAAGCCTAAACTTACTCAGCCCAATGATGTAATTTGTCACTTTTATGTGTAAGGTCCAAATGATTTCAATGTGTTTTATGCATGTAAAAAATGCAGGACATGTCCTTAAAGATTGTGAGAACACATTTTCAAATTACATGGTGAATTTTTATTCCTGAAATATTGACTTTTCTACCCAGGAAATAATATTGAATGCCCTGTGGGTATAATATATATAACGAATATCCAAGTAGATGTGCAAATTTCTGAATTAGAGTTAACTGCTTTATTTACCAAGAGGCAATCACAGGAGTGCCCTGGACTCTTTGTTTTCAATATACATTCATCACCCTGCCTGGTGCTCTTGTATATTACAGTAAGCAGCTTAAACTACTACCCTAATCAATAAACCCTTGATCAATCCACTGATTCAATGAAGAACTTTTTATAAAGCATATGTTGAATACACTGAGATATGTGCTGTAGGGGATATGAAGTAAAATTTCCTTTTATTCTTTATTCTTAAGGCCCCTAATTTCAGAAACATGGGTAAGGCATGCAAAAAGAAAAAGAAAACTAAGCAATACACCTTAAATTCTAAATTATCTGGCATATATGCTCACAGGTTACAGGACTCAAGTAAAGAGAAAGATCTGTGTGATTTAGCATACTTAAGGAAGATACTAAAGATACCATTTTTAGAAGAGGGATAAAGAATAGTTCATGTAACAATGTTTAAGTGCTAGTCCTCAGTAGGAATTTGCTAGAAAATAATTGTATGACTTTGAGGGATGTGGCTAGCCAAAGAGAAAGTAAGTGACCTACTGATTGAAGTAGACAGAAGAGTTGCCAAAAGGACAAAAGTGTAAATGTGCACAGCCTATTCAGAACAAATATGATAATAATCTTGCTTAGAACTGAATGAAGCTTCCAAAGTAATATAATTGAAAAATGAATAAGGTTTTACATGCAAATGTCATTTTATAGCGTATCAAACCAGAATTACTTTCAGGAGATGAAGGTTTTTATATTGACTATTTTTACTATATTATTCTCCTCAACTGTCTATTTAGTTTTCCTTAATTGCCAGGTCAACAAACAGCTATGGAAACCCTGAGATAAATAATTTGAGAACATATATGACAGAATTGTTAAATGCACTGTACTAATCAGGACATAGACATTAGCTAATTAATACTTTGCTAGACAAATTGTTTCAGCTAATCTAATTAGGAAAAAAACAATGCATTGTTCCTATTATTTAATCTCTCTCTGTGTTTGTTTAGCTTCCTAAGCCTGATGGCCACTTTTTTTTTTTTTTTTTTTTGCCCTGTTTTAAACCCTGTTTTGTTTTGGGTTTTTTCTTGAATATCACCCACCAGCCACAGTAAGAGTACTCTTGGTAGAAGACGTGACGGAACTGGGACACCTACCAAAAAGCCTATAAGAGTGAAACATTAGAAACTGAGAAAGGTCATCTAAGTCAAGGTTATGAGCTTGCCACTGAATCAAGAGTAAAGGCCGGGGGTCATTCATTGAGCTGCAGAGGCTGGCTTTGTTAAAGGTGATTCAAAATGCACAGAAAATGGAGAACTTAGAATTGGTACCAAAAATGAGAATCTGGGCAACTTGTGGATTTATGCTGTGGTTCTGGCAGACCTCTGATTTATGGCTGAACTCATGCCAGTGACTGGATATTTGATGAGTAGAACTGAGAAAGGAAACTAACAAGAACAGGTCAAGCAACAGAATTCTAGACTAAAAAGCTAAGCTTTAAGAGTCTGAAATAAAAACCAAGAGATGAGAAATACAGAATGAGACTAGGGAGGCTTGCAAATTAAGCACCTTAATGATTTGCTACATTTACCTTTGATGCACAAACACGAAGTTTGTTTGAAATTAAGGAATCTCAACAGTTCTGTGGCAAGGGGTGATCTGTGCAATGTAAAAGCACAGAAATAGTATATAGGCTGTAGCTCCTCTGCAATCTGAATGCATAGTAATAGTATTTAGGCTATGTTCTCCAAAATAAGAGAACCATATCTATATTAATTTGTGTTTTCAGAAATAAGTTGAATGCTTACAACAAAGCCATTGATAATTTTTGAGTGCCTAAAGGAAAAAATAAAACAATGAATAAATTAAATGGTCTTGATCTTTGAGGCTAAGACAGTTGACATTACTCCAAATTCCACCAGATGATGGGGCTAATCCTACTTTAGTTCTTAAGCCAAGCAATGAAGATGGCAGTAAATTTTTCATAGACTCAGTAAAACATAAGGCCCAAACAAATAGTAAACACTTGTTATTTCTTGCTTTAGCTGGCTGTGGTAACTGAGACCATCTGTGTCAATGTGACTTAAAGTTTTGCCTGGGAAAGATAAGACTGTAAAACAACAAATTACTTTACTGTTTGCTTTGGGAAATGCCTAAAAAGTAATTTATTGAAGACAAGGATCTTCTCAAATAAGCCACCATTCCTTCTTCAAACAACAGTTTTCTTGCTTCAAGTCCATTTCCTCATGTGTCCACCCATCTTAAACTGCAAGATCATTAATTTTGCACCATCCTAATTATGTGTGCACCTTGGAAGATGTAACTTAAAAGAACTTACCTTGAGGTCAAACTCTAACAGCCTATTCTGAACCCTTCTGCCTTTCAATTCACTCCTAAAACTCACCCATTTTGCAGTATTTGAACTAGTTTTATCTTTGTATTTTAAAATAAGTTATCTAATTATTGTATACCTAAAACTAATATTACACTGTATGTTAACTAATTTGAATTTAAATAAAGACTTTGAAAAAATAAAATAAGTTGTTTAATGCTGGTTTGGCGGATTCAACACCTTCCTTAAACTCAATGTCCTTCAACTCTTTATATTTGGCTACATAGCTGGTTCTGGTTCCTTGCAATCAGGTTTATTATGTCATTCATAAGAAGAGGGGACATACTGATGTTACTATAAACTACCTTAAAATCACAAATATATGACACTAAGTGCTGAACCAAATTCTGTAATTATATATATAAAGTCATCCAGGAGGTCTCTAAAACAAGAAGGATTATAAAGTATTATAAAAGGTTGAAGATAAATGTGGATTTTAATGTAGGAAAGATCAAATTCAAAATGATGTACTATATGCATTATAAACAGAAGCTAAGCAACTAAACTATTATTAGTTATAATGAATAATTCACCAACTAAACTATCATCAATACTAGCAAGAACTACATTTGTGATTTTAATTAATGTTTAACAAACCAGAACTATTCTCCTTTATTTAACATGATAAATGACAAGGATAAAAAGCACAATGTTTTTAGCATTTTGGAGGTGGGAGAAAGGGAAGTTGTTTTTTGTCTTGTTTTAGCATTTAACACTATTATTAAAAATCAGATTCTTAAACTGATTTTTGGAGCTTCTTATTCAATGCATTATTTGCAAAATTTCAGATAAGCAAACTAAAATCTAGTACTTCCTTAAATTCCACTACTTAAGTAATATTTCTGGAACATGCTGTATATCATAGCATCCATCTTTTATTTAGTCAGTCTCTTCCAAAACATTGACAAGGAGGAAAAAAATATTCAATTCATTTTATGAGGCCAGAATTAAATAGCCTGATATCAAAGAACAGTATAGGAAAACTACAGGGCAATATACCTAGAGACAACAGATGCAAAAATTCTCAACAAAATATTAGTAAATTGAATTCAAACATTAAAAGGATTATACACCATGACTAAATGGAATTTATCTCTGAGATATAAGGATGATTCAATATATACAAATCAATAAATGTGACATAGAACATTAATAGAATGAGAGATAAAATTCATATGATTATCTCAACAGATGCAGAAAAAGCATTTGACAAAATTCAACATCTTTCCAAGTTAAAAATTCTCAACAAATTGGGTACAGAAGAAATATCTCAACATAATAAAGGCCATATGTAACAAGCTCACAGCTAACATCAACTTCAACAGTGAAATTTGGAAGCTTTTACTTTTTTTAAATGTTTATTTACTTGAGAGAGAGAGAGGTATGAGTGGGGGAGGGCAGAGAGAGGAGACACAGAATCTGAAGTAGGTTCTAGGTTCTGAGCTATCAGCACAAAGCCCTACACAGGGCTCGAACTCACAGACCGCAAGATCATGACCCTAACTGACTGAGCCACCCAGGCACCCTGAAAGCTTTTTTTTCTTTTTTTTTTTTTCTTTTAAATCAGGAATAAGACAAGGATGCTTGTTCTCACCATTCCTATTTAAATTGGAAATTCTAGGGGCGCCTGGGTGGCTTAGTCGGTTAAGCGTCCAACCTTTGCTTAGGTCATGATCTCACGGTTCGTGGGTTAGAGCCCCGTGTCAGGCTCTGTGCTGACTGCCAGCTCAGAGCCTGGAGCCTGTTTCAGTCTGTGACTCCCTCTCTCTCTGATCCTCCCCTGCTCATGCTGTCTCTCTCTCTCTCTCTCCTAGAAATAAATAAAACATTATTTTTTTTTAAATTGGAAATTCTAGGTAGAGCATCAAGCAAGAAAAGTGAATAAAAAGTATCTATAGTAGAATAGAAGAAGAAAGATTGTTTGCAGATGATAAGATCTTATATACAGAAAATCTGAGTATCCAGCAGAAAACTCTTAGAACTAATCAATAGAGTAATGCTGCAGATACAAAATCAACATATAGAAATCAGTTGTGTTTCTATACACTAACAATGAAATGCCTAAAAATGAAATAAAGAAAACAATACCGTTCATAATAACAAAAATGGTAAAACTCATAGGAATAAATTTAACTATGAAGGTGAAAAATTTGTACATTGAAAATTATGACATGGATAAATTAATAAAAAATGCAAATAGAAAGATATTCATGTAAATGGATGAGAAGAATTGATATTGTTAAAATGTTCATACTACCCAAAGCCATATAAGATTCAATGCTATTCCTATCAAAATTTCAGTAGCAAATTCACAGAAAAAGAAAAAAATAATTCTAAAATTCATACACAACAAAAAATTCTGAATAGCCAAACAACACCTAGAAAAATAAAGCTAAAAACACTGCATTTTCTTATTTCAAATTATATTACAAAGCTAAAGACATCAAAACAATATGGTACTGGCATAAAAACTGACACACAGACCAATAATATAAAATCAAGAACTTAGAATAAGTTTTCACATTTGCAGTGAACTCATATTAACAAAGTAGCCAAAATTAATCAATGTGGAAGGAATAGTTCTTCATTAAATGGTTGTGGGAAAAGTGGATGATCGCATGCAGAAAAATGAATTTGTACCCCTATCTTATGCAACTCACAATATTAAGGGTTTAAAAATTTAAACATATGACTTAAAACTGCAATACTCTTAGGGAAAAAAAAAGGATAGGTAAAAATTCCTTAACATTGGTCTTAGCAATGATTTTTTTGGAGGTATGACACTAACAGTCCAAGCAACAAAATTTACTAAATGGGAGTACATCAAATTAAAACCTCTGCACAGAAAAGTAAATGATTAACAAAATAAAATGGCAACCTATGGAATAGTAAATGATTAACAAAATAAAATGGCAACCTATGGAATAAATTCTTCGTAAGCTACCCATCTAATAGGAAGATAATATCCAATATATATAAAAAACTCATACAGCTTAACAGGAAAACAAAGCACAATCTGATTAAAAAATAAACAAAACATCTTAATAGGTATTTTTCCAAAGGAGGTTTACATATGGACAACTGTCACATGCAACGTTCTTAACATTGGGGCGCCTGAGTGACTCAGGAGGTTAAGAGTCCAAATCTTGATTACAGCTCAGGTCATGATCTCATGGCTTGTGGATTCAAGCCATGGGTGAGGCTCTGCACTGACAGAGTGGCATCTTCTTGAGATCCTCCCTCTCTCTCTCTTTCTCTCTCTCTGTCTCTGCCTCTCCCCTGCTTGCTCTCTTTCTCTCTTTCAAAAATAAAATAAACATTTAAAAAATTCTC
The DNA here is from genome assembly GCF_003009895.1 of Hyaena hyaena. NCBI lineage: Eukaryota > Metazoa > Chordata > Mammalia > Carnivora > Hyaenidae > Hyaena > Hyaena hyaena. Next base: position 173,083 of record NW_024081970.1, on the reverse strand, counting down.
AAAATTACTAATCATCAGAGAAATGCAAATAAAAGTCACAAAAAAAGTCACCTCACACCTGTTAGAATGGTTATCATTAAAAAGACATGTAGATACAAATACTGATGAGGATGTGAAGAAAAGGGAATGCTTGCAGACCACTGGTGGGGATATACACTGGTACAACCACCATGGAAAACAACATGGAGGCTCCTCAAAAAGTTAAATATAGAACTACTAAATGATCAATAATTATACTTCTACATATCTAAAGGAAATCAAATCCGGATCTCAACAAGATACCTGTGCTTCCATGTTCATTTCAGCATTATTTACAATAACATAGATATTGAAACAACCTAAGTATCCTTACAACAATAAAAGAAACTTGAAGGTGTTATGGTGAAGAAGTCAGAAAAACAAATACAAAAAAAAAACAAAAAAAAAAACAAATGTTATCACTTACATGTGAAATCTATAAACACTGAACTCATATAAACAGAGGGCAGAATGGTGATTGGTGATGTCTACGGAGTGAGAAAAAAGGGGATATTAGCCAAAGGGTCACATTATATCAGTGTAACCAGATTATGGTTAACAGTATTATCTGTAGTAAACAACCAATTTTGTATGTCTGAGGTCCTGAGCCATGCTGTACTAGTTTGACTTCTGGGCAACTAGAGATTAAGTAGCTATCATAGTCATGCACTACATGCTAACAGAATAAACTACCCTCCAAAAATCTCTTGACTAAGTCTTGGGTGACTGGCTGTCAGGCTATGGTACCTATTGACACTTAACATTGCTGTGAAAATGAAGATCACTCCTCAGTGATTCCACTGGGAAGGGATGTCTTAAAATTCATACATGGTTTCTCCACAACTTCACCTTATACATCTTTCCCTTTTGCTGATTTTCATCTCTATCGTTTCACTACAATAAACTATAATCATAAATATAACAGCTTTTCTGAGTTCTGTGCTTCCTTCAAGCAGATTGCATAGTCTAAGAGTAGTCTTAGGGACCACAAGACACAGGAACAAAAGTTGAAGTACCTTATAAGATTATTTTAATCACTAAATGTATTTATAAAAAATAAAAACCATGACACTAATAGCAAAGGCAAAAAAAATAATTAACAAATGACACATATAAAATTAAAAGTTCTGGGGGCGCCTGGGTGGCTTAGTCGGTTAAGCGTCCNCTTTAAAATTTACCGAAACCTTATTCATCTTTATTAGCCTTTAAAACATAATTTCAGGGGCGCCTGCGTGGCTTAGTCGCTTAAGCGTCCGACTTTCGCTTAGGTCATGATCTCACGGTTCGTGGGTTCGAGCCCCGCGTCGGGCTCTGTGCTGACTGCCAGCTCAGAGCCTGGAGCCTGTTTCAGTCTGTGACTCCCTCTCTCTCTGACCCTCCCCTGCTCACGCTTTCTCTCTCTCTCTCCTAGAAATAAATAAAACATTAAAAAAAATAAAAATAAATAAAATTAAAAGTTCTGGACAGCAAAGAAAACTATCAACAAAATGAAAAGGTAACCTACAAAATGAGAAAATACTTGTAAATCATGTATCTGTTAAAGAATATCTAATATATAAAAAGAACTTATATAACCTAATAGCCAAAATAAAATCAATGGAAAAATGAGAAGATCTGAATAGACATTATTCCAAACAAGCTATACAGATGGCCAACAGTTATATGACAAGGTACTCAACAACACCAATCACCAGGGAAATGTAAATCGAAACTACAATAAAGTATCACTTCACAACTTTAAAATGGTTATTAACAAAAAGAGATAAGTTGTGGTGAAGATATGAAGAAAAGGGAACAATTGTACACTGTTTGTAGGAATGTAAACTGGTATAGTCACTATGGAAAACAGTATGGAGTTTCCTCAAATCATTAAAATTGTAACTGCCATATGATCCAGCAATTGCACTTGTAGTTATTTATCAAAAGGAAACAAAAACATTAATTTGAAAAGATTATCTGTACCTCCATGTCCATTGCAGCATTATTTACAAATAACCAAAACATGGAAATAACCTAAGAGTCCATTCATGGAAGAATGAATAAAAAAATGTGATATGTGTGTGTTTGTGAAGGTGTGTATGTATATGAACTTAGTTAATATGCATCTATAATTTTATATATATTCTATATATTTATAGAGAGAATTTATATATGTGATGGAATATTATTTGGCTATAAAAAAGAAATTTTTCCATTTGTGATAATATGGATAGACATTGGGGGCATTATGCAAAGTGAAATAAATCAAGCAGAGAAAATAGCATATGATCTTACTTAAGTTGAATCTAAACAAAACAAAACAGATAAAGAGAACAAATTGATGATGGCCATAGGCAGGGAGTAGGAAGTGGGCAAAATAGTTGAAGGTGGTCAAAAGGCATACACTTACAGTTATAAAATAAATAAGTCCTGGGATGCAATCTGCATTCCAAATATTTTATATTTGAAAGTTGCCCAGAGAGTACATCTTAGAAGTTCTCATCACACACATGCACACAAAATTATAGCTAGGTATAGTGACAATGGTAACTAGACTGCTTGTGGTGATCATTTTGCAATATATACAAATATTGAATCATTATGTTGTGTATCTGAAATATAATATTATATGGCAATTATACCTCAAATAAAAAATCCTCTAAAAATCAATTAAATATAACTCTATTTAAAAAAAATACAGACTGATCACAACAAACAGTGAAGAAGATATAGAGCAACTGAAACTCTCATCCACTGCTTGTGAGTATGTAAAGTGATAAAACCTATTTGGGAAACTATTTAAGAGTTTCTTGTAAAGGTAAACATAGAGCCACACTCTGAATTAACAATTCCACACTTGGGTATTCACCTAAAAGCAGTAATAACATATGTCCACATCAATACTTGTACAAGTATGTTCCTAGAAGCTTTAGTCATAATAATCAAAACTTGAAGCACCCAAAAGTTCATCATAAAGCAATGTAGAAACAAAATATGACATACTCATAATAATGGAAGCAAGTGAAAAAAATGTATATGGTCAATATGATGCATATAAAAAGAGACCAGGAACAAAAGAACACAAAATATATTGTCTAAATTTAAGAGGCACAAGCACTTACAGAATAATCTGTGATGATAGAAATCTAAGTAGTCATTTTATGTGGTATGGAAATGAACTGGAAAAAAAGATGCAAGGAGCATTCTAGAGTATGGAAATGCTCATGCCTTGATTAGGATTTTTGTTATATGAAAGAATTTCTGTCCCAACTCATGAATTTGTATCATTTTGATGTATAACTTTCATTATAACACTTAAAACAACAGGTATTATCTGAATTTTATTTGCATTAGAACTACTGTACCCGTTATTTCTTCCTCCAAAAAATTCTCTTCCTTCTACAAGAAGCTTGATCTTGTTTTTTTTGCAGCCCTCTTTCTTTTTTTTTTAGGAGGCTCACTTCAGTGCCACCTGAATAAACAGGAGACATTGTTAAATAAAACACAATGTTCTTTTTTCCTTTCCATGCATTTTGTTTCAGCATGGCTGGGTTATGTAATTCCAGAAAATAAAATGCTAAATTATTTGATGGTTTCCTGAGGAAAAGTTCTCTTGTTATTAATGGACATATGGTTTCATCTTCTTCTTGTTTTAACTGCCATGTTTGTTTGAACTGGTTTTGTGACCATTGTAATGCAAGCCTAGTGACATTCTAACAACAATAAAAACAAAGATGGAAAATTTTGATCCTCTGTGATGCTATTGGTTCAATGAATAAACCCACCATGGAGCCACTCTGTGGATGACTTTTTGGGTGTATATAAAAGTTCCATATTATTAAAGCTACTTTAACCTGTACCCTTTTTAACTTGAAGACAAAGTTTCCTTAGTGATATACCTACCTAGAAATATTCCTTATCAATACAAAACTTAACAGAACTAGATTTTTCCCAATCCTCAAATATAAATGGTTTATAACAAAAAAGACAAAATTATATCAGCAGCACTTCATCAAGTAATAAATATATAGGTTAATCACATAATCAATGTTATAACTTAATTGCCTTAACCATCAAGGGGCACCTGGGTGGCTCAGTCAGTTGAGCGTCTGACTTTAGCTCAGGTCATGATCTCATGGTTCATGGGTTCCAGCCCCGCATCGGGCTCTGTGCTGACAACTAGCTCAGAGCCTGGAGCCTGCTTCGGATTCTGTGTCCCCCTCTCTCTCTGACCCTCCCGTGCTCACGCTCTCTCTCTCTCTCTCAGAAATAAATGAAACATAAAAAGAAAATTTAACCATCAAAACCTTACCTCATAGCATCAGATAAAAAATAATTTTTCTGTTCCTGTATGCTTCAGCATGATAAAAAAATGATAATATGTTGCATTATAGTCATCACTGATTTAAAAATACAAAAGAAAAACTCTCCAAGTACCATACTCCTCTTGAAAATACACAGTCCATCCTCTATTAATCTCCATGCAATATTAACTTAGTACATTTGCTCTGAGTAAGCAAATATGTATTCCAAGTAACGTATTATTTACTAAACCTAAATTTATTTTCAAATTTTATTTCCAACATTAATGATTAACAAGTGAATGCTGTTACTTGACACTGACTTTAGCTTGACTTTATAGAATAATTTTCATACTGCAAAATATGTACCTGAAGACTACGAATATTATAAGAAATTCTATCACTGTGATTCTTAATGATATACTAATTTAATCAGCTGTAAGAATGTAGCTTTCTAGAAAGGACTCTCAATTGTTCTGAAACCAAAACTATTCTGTCTGTAGAAGAGAACTGATTGGAAAGTTACAAAATATGCACAGTAGAGTTTAAACAATGAATACAGAGTAGGTAGTTTCACTCTGATTTCTTCTAGTCAATTTCACTTCTTAGTTTCTCACACAAAATTTCACTTTTTACCTCTCATGAGGTGTTAATGGAATATTTAAACACTACAGAGAACCATTTTCACTTGTTTAAGAGACTAATATGATTTCTATTAATTTTCTATTTTATAAAATCTTAAGGTATATACCAAGAATTATACTTTGCACGCTGCTTTTTTAAACTTCCACACAGTCTCTTCATGGATTATGAGAAGTGTTATTTGGTAGGAATGAAAGTAGAGTATGTGAAAGGGTTTTTATTTAGGCTTAACTTATATTTCTAGAAAGTAAAAGACACAGAATCTTAAATCACTAACCCATTATTATTAGGGCAGAGCAAATTAACTCAGCCAATTGACCCTTCCTAAAATATGTCCCTTATTGAAGTCTATGAGTGTTCAATTAATTTTCTTTCATTACCTTTCCTTTTATTCTCAAACACTCTTGAACATACATGTTGTCAAAAAAATAAAGGAAAAAAAGACACAAGAAGAGTTTTCTTTCTAGCTTATGAAAGTTCATAATTCTCTTTCTCCAAGATGTTTTCTTCCCTTTAATATGGATTCCATTGATCACTGTGGTTTATTGCTGGTGCCCTGAAAATGTTACCTCCCTGTATTTATGTATTACCATGATTTCCCATAAAATATTTTTCTACAATGTTTTATTAAAACACTGATAGTTTTTAAGAAAAAAGAAACATAAAATAGTACAAATACATTTTTCACATACTACAGAATACTTCAGAATGTAACCTACACACTATATCTCAATCTACTTCATATTCAACATGAGGCCCTTATAGTACATTAAATAGTTTAATGCCACAGAAGTTTTATATATTAATAGACATTGTTCTGATAGTATATAGTACCCAAATACTTACATTATAACATCAGCAGTACCATTTACTCTATCTCATGCCATGTGAAGGCTGAATGACTGAAAGAACATATCACAACTTTAATGTCAGAATTGCACAAAGGAAGCCAACATCACATTAAGAAAACCTGTATTTTCAATCTAACTTAAATCTGGGAGTTAATCATGTATCACTTTAATGATTTGCTTTACAGGTAGAGCATATCCTAAATATGTTTTAACTTTTTTTAATGTTTTTTTATTTTTGAGAGAGAGACAGAGAGACAGAGTGAGAGCGGAGAGGGTCAGAGAGACAGGGAGACACAGAATCTGAAATAGACTCCAGGCTCTGAGTTGTCAGCACAGAGCTCAACGCAGGGCTCGAACCCACGAACCATGAGATCATGATCTGAACTGAATCAGACACTTAACTGACTAAGCCACCCAGACACCCCAAACATATCCTAAATCTTGATGTCACTTTTTGATAATTATTAGAAAAGAATGAAGAAACAAGCATGCAAGACTGAATCAAAATATCCCAAAATAAAACAGTGGCTTCAAATAGAATGCTGTCCATAATATTCAGTAAGAAAGCTTGCATTTCAGAATAAAAGAATTGCTTTATCTGGATAAGCAACAAATCTGTTTCTTTACAACTTTTTCAGATCACAGCAGGCTTCCAAACTTGAAGAGGAGAATAGACACCTCTAGTGGCAGAGTCAAGTTTACAAAACATGAAACATTCTGCAGTGAAATATCCTTTAGTAGTTTCACATGACTTGTGTTTAAGTCAAAGTCTTGTGTTTCATAAATGCTTCTAACAGTGTTTGATGAAGAAATGAATGTTGTTTGATATCTAACAAAAGCTCTCAGTTTCACCTATTATTATTTGAACTATGCTGGCCAAACAACAAGGTTAAGGTGCTTTAAAAGCAAATACTATATAAGAATTTCTAATAGGAGTTATTTTTAAAGCAATTATATTTTCCAAGCACATTGATAAGAAACACATTTTTTAAGTTAGCAGATGTGTTTGGATTTATAGCCCAGGCCAACTAAATAGCAATAATTCATCCAGAAAAGAATTCATCAAAAAAGTAAGCAGACATTATCATTTAATAAGTAGGGTAAGATTCTATGATTGAAATATATTAACCAATTGGCTTTGTAGTCAAGTCTTTCTAACCTGACACACCGGCAGGGCCAGAGCAAAACCCGACATGGTTCATCATCCTCCAAACCCTTGATCATAAGTCCAGGACTTCGATAACCCATGAAAATAAAAAAAGCATAAACACATATATTTACTGGGCTTTGCACAGTATCTGTAACACAGTAAATGCTAATAAATATCTGCTTAAGATGTTGAAGATTCCTCTAATCTTCATTCTGGTCATGAGTAAAAGAAGGAAGTAGAATTTTTTTTTTTCCTGGGAAGATCAATGATCTCAATATTTTCTCACAGTTAACTTTATCACATCTGTAGAGGTCAAGTTGCAGTTTTCAAGATTTCAATTAAAACACAAGTTTTATTTCTAAAGACTCTGATGTGCATGTGCAGTGTGACACTGACTAAAAATGTGTTTTTCATCATCACTTGGTAACACTATTTTAAAAAACTGATCAAGAACATGTCTGAGGCAGCATAATTACTACCACAAGCAGTCTTATTTTCAGAACACATCAACCAATGGGAAAGAATGGAGAAAACTGGCACCAATTGTATGCTTACTAATTATTAGCCACTCTTTTTTGGCAAGGCAAATCATTTAACAAACATATATACACTGTTTACAAGTGTCAGGATTTTATTTTGTGCAACTTTTCACAAATTATTTTAGATACGCTGTTTACAAGTTTCAGGATTTTATTTTGTGCAACTTTTCACAAATTATTTTAGCTGGGCCTCAACAATCACCTTATAAGATAAATATTACTAGCATCTTTTTAATAAAATAGATATTCAAGATAAATACATTTTCTAAGACACAGATATATTAAGAAATGAGAATTTAAATCAAGCATACCTAACTTATTAGGAATTATTGCTTGCTCTCAAAAGCCAAGCTTTTTTACTTATTCTGCAATGTCATTGAAGAAATCCATCAACTAATCGCTCAAGGCATTCTTTGTGGCACTGGTCTCATATGGTAGTGAGCAACTGTTACCCCGTGTGACCCCACTTCATTTAGTTTTATTTCAACAGTAATCGATGATAGCAATAAAAAGGTAATAAAATATGGATCTTTGCCCTCAGGATCTGGTATCTTAGACATTACATCCATATAATTGGAAACTAGAATGATATTTTGCTTAAGAAACAAAACAAGACATTTTTGTGTCTAATATTTAAGGGGGATACAAATGGCAATACCTCTTGTGCCATATTAGAAGCTATATAATAATAAAGGTTTTTTCTTTCTTTTTGAGAAATCATTACTTCAGGAAAGATGTAAAACTTTTGTGATATTATCCTTACTCCACAAATAATATCTCTGTGATATCTGATCACCTGCAATATTGTAAAAGAGGGCAGTGCAAATTAGGGATGTTAACTTGCCCTAAGACACACAGTCACAAGGCTGAGATTACAACTACATGAATTTAATAAGCATGCTGCATGCATTTGTTTCCACTATATTGCACATGATAAAAGGTACCTATAGGATCTGAAGAAGTTTATTTCTGGCCACAATAATTGAGGTCCTTAGGTTAGTACAATCCATAGGACTATATCAGTAGTAATTGCAAAGTGGCTTTGCTATTTAAAGATATTATGACCCAAAGCCTTTAAAATGACTGGATAGCTTTTTAAATGCCATACAGCATTGATTGTTCAGCTATATCTGTGGTCAATGACAAAGAATCCCAAAGAAAGCAGAAAGTTGTGTCTGGACTCCATGTCTGCAAAACTGTAGAGCCACTGTGTTTTTCCACAAATAATATTATGATCAGGGTAGTCTCACAAACATGATTTTTCTGATTTAAAATAAATGAATCAAAATAATGCCACAGTTCATATTTAGTATGGCAACTAAGAACACTAAAACAAATATTTTCATTTTAGAACACAGAAATTACTTTTTATATAGGGATCTAAATTGGTTTAAAATAAATTTTCACTTGTATCAATAAAATATCTCTTTAGACATCAAATCATGGCTGAATCTTCTTTCAAAATCCAGGAATAAGATATATTTTTTTCTCAGCCAAGAATCCACACAAGCCGTTTCCTCTGCATAAATTTGTGAGCCTCTTATAGAGGCAGAAGAAAAAGCTTGAACTTTCAATCAGGCAAGATGTCCTTGAATCAGTCATGTGTGTCCTGGTCAGCTTCACCAATTATGCAACCACACAGCCTGATGCTAGGGTGATGTCATGGAGGAATGTCATATTTCTGATGCATCTAATGGTTGTTTGTTTGTTTGTTTGTGTATGTGACTCTTAGTCTTCATTTTTGAATCTCTGGAAAATGAATTTAATCTATCAGTTAATAGAGTAGTGATATTGCAGATGATGTTCTTTATTCTTATAGAATAATTTTTTTAGACAGTAATTTAAAAAACGACAACAGAGGTATGCAAGGTGTTCTCTACAATTTTATATGACTACCATGTGGAGAGCATCTTGTTTGTGGAGGGAGCAAGAGTAATGAGAAAAGATTATTTTGGGGTATATTTTAAATAGGAGTGATACCAACAGGACTGGCTAATGTACTAGATGGATGATGTGAGAAAATAAAAATCAAGAATCCATTGTTTTAGGGGCACCTGAGTGGCTCAGTCGGTTAAGCATTTGACTTTGGCTCAGGTCATGATCTCACAGTTTCTGAGTTTGAGCCCTGCGTTGGGCTCTGTGCTGACAGCTCAGAGCCTGGAACCTCCTTCAGATTTTGTGACTCCCCCTCTCTCTGCCCCTCCCATGCTCATGCTCTGTCTCTGTTTCTCAGTAAGAAATAAAAACATTAGAAAAAAAGAATGCATTATTTCAGTATGTGCTAACTCAGTGTTTCTGTCATAATAATAAAAACTGACTAATATGCTTTTCCAAGAATATTGATATTTGTTTCATATGGGATGGCATTAAACACACATACATACACATACACACACACACACACATTGTTGTATCTTTGCCTTACTATAGATAAGGATTCATTTAATTGCTTTATATGTAATTATCATGTTTGAACTTCAGGTCATTTTGCAACATAGAAAATTGTATTAACCCCAATTAAGGTGAGGAAATGAGGCACAGGTGAGTCAACCAAGGTTTCACAAGGTTGCTCATATATGTGTGTGTGTATATATATATATATATATATATATATATATATATATATACACACATATAAAATAGGAGAGCCAGAAATTAAACCACAGCACTCTGTCTCCAAATCAAGGCTTTTAACCACTATTCCATAAGGCTTCCCAAGCATGTCTTATTTATACAGGTATTTATCAGGGAGAAGGGGGAGTCATTATAAATTTGATCCTAAAAGTACCATTTCGAAAGCCAGGTCAATATATAATTTAGGGGCACATGGTTGGCTGAGTCGGTTAAAAATCTGACTCTTGATTTGGGCTCAGGTCATGATCTCATGGTTGGTGAGTTTGAGCCCTGCATCAGGCTCTGTGTTGACAACGTGGGGCCTGACTGAGATTCTCTCTCTTTCCCTCTCTCTCTGCCTCTTCCCTGCTCACTCTCTCTTTCTCTCAAAAATAAATAAACTTTTTATAGAAGTATAAATTAAACAAATTGAATTACACAAGTACAGAATTAAAGTTAAGGGATATTTTATGATTTGTTTGAAATGCAATGATGTCTGTTATTCATAGACTATTTCAGAAAGAAAACTATAAAAGTTTGACATCTGTTTCTTAATTTTTACTTCTAGCTTATATTTAGCTTTGGTAAAATGCACTGCTATTTGAGTAGGCTGTGTTTTCTTCCCCCTATGTATTACAACTTTTATATACATCTTAATCTTCTTTTACATTCATTACAAAAAAACTCTATTTCAATGTAATAATCTATTCTCATTTGCCTTGAAAAGGTATTCCGTTTTTTTTTTCTTTTTCTATGCAGAACGAATGCTGCATCTACAATTTTTATTATTTTTTAATGTTTTATTTATTTTTGAGAGAGAGATGGAGACAGCCTGAGCAGGGGAGTGTTAGAGAGAGAGGGAGACGCAGAATCCACGCTCTGACCTAGCGGTCAGCACAGAGCCCAATGTGGGGCTCGAACCCACGAACTGTGAGATCGTGACCTGTTCTGAAGTCAGATGCTTAACCAACTGAGCCCCCCAGGTGTCCCATGCTGCATCTATAATTAAGATGAAGTATGTGATGGAGACTTTACAAGGGATACCAAGATAACTCCAAAAAGTACTTGAAACAGGGTCCTTCTTTCTGGGACTGTGGCTGCCACAGTGGGGCAAATGGCTAGCAACATTTACATTTTATTTCAAGTATGATTTGAGTTGTGCCCATAAGCTGATTTGGCTTGAAAAAGCTTGATTTACACTCTCATATACTTCTAAACAAGGTAAGAGACTCTCAACTTCAGTGTTACTAAGTTTCGTCTCCCTCACATGTTCATATCTTGAGTACCCCTAAACTGGATTCAAACTACTTTCAAATCAACTCACACTTGGCTAATGAATATGTGTTGTGTTTACCAAGTTCATCGTTCTAAGGTTCAGTTCTCTCATCTAGTAGATGCAGAAAAAGATAGCACCTCCCTCATATGACTATTAGGTTTAAGTGAGATAGCAATTAGTCTGTAATTTTATTCATTCACACTATAATGATTGTGTTGATTCTTTTACTATCTGTTAATACTGCTGCCTGTTTGTTACTGTTAGTGTAATCTAATTATATAAGCTATTACTTCCAGATCATGATAATGAACAATAATAGTGATGGCAGTGTATCCCTGTATCGTTCTTAACTTTAATGATAATTTTTTATTGTTTTGTCATGGTGTACTTATTTTAATTATACTATGTAAATTATAATATGTTGATTGTGTTATGCTATGCTATATTACATAATATTACAGGATTATTTCAGTTTAATATATTTATATTATGTGTACTTTTAATATTATATTCATATTGTATTATACATCAATATACATATGAATTATATATTATTTTTATATTTATAATTATAGTTAATATAAGTTATTCACAATTTATATTTAATAAGGTTTTAATTTGAAATGAAAGTTAACATTTAGTCAAAGACTATATCTAAAGAGAGTATCATATTTTTAATCGTTGACTTATTCATGTGGGTGAAGTGTGTCAATACATTTCTGAAGTCAAAAACAACTTTTCATGGATGGAATGTTTGTGTGTGCTGTGCCCTTCTCTTAGGGGCTGCTAGATTTGAGTTGGTAACAAAAATGGGAAAGAAAATGGAGAGTGGTTACATATGAAGTTAGAGAGATAGGATAAGACTAAATCAAATTGTAACTTGATTTTAGGTAGTTAAAATCAATTCACAAGGAATTTATATTCTATTTTAAGTGCATACCACTTTACACCTTTTCTTCTCTGATATATTATCCTCTCTCTTACTGAGCTGATGAACTTGCTTATTTGACTGAGAAATAAGCAATCAGAAGAGAATTTCCTAATGATCCTATTTGAAATCTAAAACCTCTCTACATCTGTACTCTGACTTCCCTCATGTAAAAATTAATGAGAAGTCTTTGCTACTGTCTAAGGCAATGAAGGCACTCAAGAGATACTTTTTTATTTTTATGTTTTTACCTGTTTCTTCAGGGAATTTGCTATTACAATTAACCTCTCTTTTTTACTTTCTAGTTGAAAATTACCATCAGGTCACAAACATACTGAAATTTCTCTCATCTGAAACTATAAGAGCATCAGCAATAACAACAAAAACAAAGCAGAGTTGTGAAACTATGTTTCACTCCAATGCTATCTTTTTCCCTTTACAGCAAAACTCCTCTAAAAGTTGCTTATATTTACTGTCTGCAATTCTTGATGGTCCAAGCTCTCCTAAACCCATCTGACTTTTTTATATATATATTTTTACATTGTTCAAAACAAACCACGTTTTAAATCCTTTCCCCTGATATTGCTAGATCCGAAGGTTAATTTTCGATTATCATTTCCTGAAATCTCAGCAGCATTCAAATCAACTTATTCCTTTTTATTTCTTGAGCAATTTTCTTCATTTGATTTCTAAGAAATCACATGTGTTTCTGCTGGTCTCGCTGTTTACTCCATTTCTCTCTAGCCTCTTTGTTAAACTTGAACATGCATTACATATTCTGATTCCTGAATACCCTTTAAAACTCTCCTTTCCTAACCTTGTATTCACCTTTGGTCAAACTTCTAAAGCCATTATAGACATCCTAGATAGGCCTTCAATAAACATTCTCCCACCTCAAGCTCTTCCTATTTATTCTTCTGCATGTAATACTCTTCCAAACCTTTCCCTGGTACTTTCTTCCCTCATTTATTTTATTAAATAGCTACAGAGAGACCTTTCCTGACACTATACAAAGTCACTCTTCACTACTTTTTTTTTTTTAATTCTCCATTCTCAGTTCCTATAATAGTATCTGATATTTAAAAAATAAATAGCTTCAAAAATAATTGCTTGGAACAAGGCAAAAATACAAGGGTCTGTTTTGGAAGTTATTTAAATATCTAGAGGCAGAATGAATAAAGGAATGGAGAAATATTAAAAGAGTAGTTTAGAAATAATCTCTTCTCTTAAAAACAAGGGGCAAAATCAACTGGCAATGTTACATACTCATATACATATACACTGATGTCAGTTTTGTTCACAAAAAAGAGAAGTATAAAGAAAAACATATTCACCATACTGGATAAAATTACTTCCATAAGCCATGTATGTATCATGCTCTTTCTAATTTGTATTAGTTATTCAGAATAAGTGAGTCTTTCTTAAGAAAGGTTTTTAAAGGTGTCAAACTTCATGTCAGAATTTATTTAAAGAGCAATGTCTGTACATTTAAAGTTTGAGGCCCTTACTCAATTAGTATATACAAATTCAGGAGCATATAAATATATATGAAGAAACTCTATTGGGACACCCATAGAATTTTCAACATGATATAATATGAAGTGCAAAGAGCAAACAGCTAAATGTCAAGAATAACTTGATTTCAACCCTAGAGGTTCTGTGTGAACTAGTAATTTAATCTCCCTGGATCTCAATACACAGTGGAAATAATAATACTTGGTCTATGCAATATTTCTGAGATCAAATAAGGCAATGGATGTGGTGTACTTGAGAAGTACTGAAGTATTATGTGTAAATGAAAATGTTTTATATAAAATCCAGTAAATGAGATTTGTGAACATGAGATTCTATTATACTTAGCAAATTTGTAAGCAAATACATAATAGAGAATCAGTTGTTGATAAAAATGATCTAATTAACTGTTGTCAGAAGGCTCAATTTTTATTAGAAAAATTCCATGTTTTCAGTCACCTAAAAAATTGGAAACTTGACTTATAGCATTTAAAGCTTTATTTGTTTGCACAGTGTTCAGCAAGAAAACATTGGTCATTCCCCTTTAAAGATCTCATTTATTACTTGTCAAATGGGACAGAATTCAATACACAATTGTTTTTCCACTGGGGCAGTTTCTTGGCTGAGGTGAGTATGTCAGGCAGAGTTGGACAGATGAAGAATTAAAATGTCCTAAATAGCACAACAGCAAAAATGTGATATGTGGCTCCTAGAGAATTTAAAGAGTATAAAACCAATGGGTATTTTTTTTTTTTTTTTTTAATATTTGCTTGTCTCAATAGGAGGGGTAGTGGAGGTATGAAAGGTATTGGTGGAGGAGGGGAAAATTGGCAAATTCTTGAAGTTAAAGATCACTTAAAAAGTGGAAAGTTCAGAAGCTGTGTGTCTTAAGTGCTTAAGTGCTAAGTTGGTAGAAGGAGGGACCGAGTGGTAGCAGTGAGTAGATGCACCAACATTTCTGCAATAGGCTATCTGAAAGACCTCAAAAAACAGCTGTGTCAGCAACGAGCTTTGGAAACCTAGGAGAATTCTACTTTGTTTCAGCTCTTAAAAAAAATTTAATAAAATTTCAAACAGCAAAACATTAAGAGACATATGGAAAGGTAAATATGGATCTTCTTCCTATATCTGCAAACTCCTGACTCAACAAAACTTTTTTTGGCTAGCTGAGCAGTGAGAGTCAGTTCCAATATTATGCTGAATTTTAGTCTCAACAGTGTTTGAGAAAGTGTTACACAGAATCTGACATTTGTACCAACTGACAGGAAATTCCCAAATTCAGTTCCTTTTTATTAAATAATATTACTAATTAGCCTGATTAATGATAACATTAAGGTGGCATCTTAATTATTTACCTTACGTTTGGGGCGAAAGAAAAAGTAAAATAATGAACCAATCCAGGTCTTTGATTTTTCTTTGCATGATGACCCAGGGTAAAATTTTATGTTTCTTACTATGATACTTTAAGGTAACACTTTAGGAGTTATTATTACGCTTCTAAAACTGAGAATGCTAAAGAATATTCTTGGCATGGAAATAATAAATGTGACTACCTCTCTCTGTACAGAATCTGAGATCATCCTTCTTCATTCTTTGACAAGTTCTTGGCAATTTCAAAAACCACTTTGAAAACCTTTCCAATTCCATGACCAATTAGTCCCACTTATCCTTATCTCCAAAATCCTGTGTGAACTCAGTCATCCATTTACATGATCATATCTTAGATCTTGTCATGGACCAGTGGCAGCACTCACTCAGTAATCTCTGCCTCAGACATCCCTCTCTCTAATTATCATCTATGAGCATTTATTCCTCTTCATCAAATTAACTTCCTTGTCCATACAATCTAATACCCTGACTCCAAGAACTCATGCCACCATGATCTTCTACCTACTGACTCTACCATTGTTCACTCTCAGTGATCTCTCCTTACTTGTCATGTGTACCTACCCTAGATAACATGGCTTGTATTTATAGTATATTGATTTTCTTAACTTAGAAACTGAAGCTCAAAGGGGTTAAATATCTTGCCCAAGTGGTCATAGCATTCACAATGAGATTTTTCCAACAGCAAAATCTTGATTTGTTCTTTTTAACTATTGTAACACAGTTCAGGAGGATAAATAGCAGCTACATCATTGGTTTTCAAACCTGGATGCACATAAGAGTCACCTGGGGAGCTTAAAACATGCCCTGATCTGGTGTCCTGGTCCTCCTTCTGCTCACCTCTGTCCTGATGCCCACATTCACAATTTTTTTCTTGAGGTTCTTAATTTTGTTGTTTTAAGACCTCCCTCCTTCTTGGAAAATCTGATAAAATCCATAAACCTTCTCAACTGACAAATGCTCACATACACAAAAGGTTGCCTGCAACTTCAGAGGACTTCGTACCATCCAAAACACATACAATGAATAAAAAGTTAAGAGCTCTCAAATTATTCCCCAGGGATGAATCAGGTCTTGTGGATTTCTGAATATTACACAACATTATGAGTCAATCTTAAGAAAAATAATTCAAAATTATAAATACAGTTAGTAACAAGACCTTTATAAAGGCCATTATGAGAGGCTTTTGAGCATAAGCTTCATTGGCTTCATGGTTATTCCACTTCTCACTGTACCATGCTGCCTTCCAAAGCAACTATTCGTAATCTATCTTCCCCCACACCCTGCAAAAAAGAAGCCACTCATTAATGTGGGTAAATTAATGAATAGGGGTCATTTAATCTGAGGGAACTATTCAAGAGTTCCCTACAGGCTAGATTTAGGGACAATGTACCTAAAAAATACCTATTCCCACTGTACTTTGAGGACTCAATATATTTCTTTACGTATTAATGACTTTTTTAATATGCCTTTTAAGTAGTTCCAGGGAAAGGTACTTAACTGCTAAATCTAAGACAGTATTAAAAGTAACATGACTAAGAATATTCATAAATAGAAAATCTACTTCTTTAGTGTTTTCCTTTCATGATTTAGAAATTATTGCACATAAAATTCTACCATCCCTGGTCCCAGTGATCAGGAGTTCAACATCATTTGCTAAACCCCATCCTTGATGTAGCTTATAATACAGTTCAATATTTTGTACCTACCTCTTACAATTTATTTTTCATACTACTGTCCTAGCTCAGGAGTTTGCCTGGAAACAATAGCCTTATTCCTGATCTCTCTACTTCCAGTGTCTTCTTCCACTATTCCATTTTTCATCATGTAAATTATTTTATTCAAAAGCTGCTCAATTCATTCAGAGGCACAGCTTTGATCTTACCATTACTTTTTTAAAAATTCTTTATAGTATTATTAAAACACTTAATTATAATATATATTAAATGTTTACCATATGCTTGGCACTTGTCATGCATTTTATTCATTTATTCATAATGTCAAAATCATTAAGTATTTTTATTACCCTTACTTTACAGATGAGAAAAAGGAGTCCTAGAAGAGTCTGACTTCATACAAACTCTGAGGCAATACTAAGTGCAAGAGTCAGGAATTAAACAAGATCTGTCTTACTTTCAAAACACTGTGCTTAACCTTTACATTAATCATTATATGTTAAAAGCTAAATATTAAATATTTGACTTCATTTTGCTTTCCCAAGCTTATTTCCCACAGTACAATATCATAGCACTTCCAGCGATGCCAGATTGAACTACTTTATGTTTACTATCCTTATCTTACCATTTTCCATCTTTAGGACTTTATCTATCTTTTTCCTGGACTTTCTATTAGTTCTTCTCCTATATTCAAATCCTACAAATTCTTAAGAACCCACCACAAATTCCAAGTGCTCTAAAAGCCATTTCCTGTTTCACTTCTGAAATAATCCCCTTCCACTGAACTGCCATGCCCTTTCTTCATTCTGTATACACTATCTAAATCAGTATTTTACCTTATACTTTATTTTTGTCTTTGATGGTGTGTTCACTTCTTTGTCTATATCCTATGTGAGCTCCTAGAGGACAGAATGTTCATCTGATTTATCTCTGTGTGCTTCAAAGCACATAGTATCTTCTCCCTAGCAGACGTTTAATAAATATTGTTGAAAGAATGGAGCAGCATAGACAAATGTTTCTTTCACTCTGTAAATCTTACTGTATTAACTTCTACTGTCCTATAGATCCAAGATGCGTTCAATATCTTCCATGGGCTCTTATATCCAAGTGCTATAATCATTTAACTGTAGAAGAGATCATTCATTATTCATAGTTCCATTGAACAATAGTCATTATATCCTGACTTCTACAAGCATTTCAGGGTTTATTTGATTTCCTACTATCATTATCACTCACTTAACACTAACTGAAGGACAATACCAGAATGCCTATTCAATATAGATAATACTGTAGTTTAGAGCTGCCTTGAGGTTATAATCCAGCATTACAGGGAATCTGTGGGACCTTGAAAACTTCAAGAACTGACTTTGGGTTCTAATTGGGCTAGAGGAAAGCAATACAATAAAAATAAAATAAAATGGTAATGGCAGAGTTAGTGATAATTGAAGTGACTTCCTATATTTTTTGTCTAACATAGAATAAACAACAGGTGTATTGGGGTCTGGCTTTTCTCTTGACTTCTTGACATTTGAGCCTAAAATCATAAAGTTCAACTTATATATACAATGGGAAGTGGGGAAGTAACAATCCCTTTTTAATACAGTATTGCTCAGCTTCTGATGAGTTCTAAATCACCTAGATGTTCTGAAAGTTAAACAAGAGGTTTTAATTCTGGATCTATGTGTTTCTATTAGTTATCCTTAACTTCTTAACCTCAGAGTGGATTTAGGAGTTTGATAGGCTTAAACCAAAACTTTAGAGGAACATTTAAAAAGTTTTGGGTATGTTTAGATTTTGAAAAAAATTGTAACCTCTGAAGAGTGCTTCTGAAACACAGAACAAACTGTCTGTTTTAAAACAAAATTTTATCCAGGTCTTTGAGTCAATACAAACAGTGAGGTCCATTTGAGATTCTAATTGTGATTCAAAACCAATCTATACTCTGAGTTTATCTATTGAAATGGAATATTCTTTTGTTTATTATTTTCATATTATCATGTGAATATTATCATTTATAATTTGATATGTTTACAAGTTTATGTATTTTTCAAAATTATGGTTAGTCACAAAGCAATGTCATATGCAGTCTTAAATATTCTTAAAATGATAGATGTTACAAGCAACAAATAGATAGAAACTGGTTAATATTAATGATTTCAATATTTTATTACAAAAATAGAATCATATTTTACATATTATCAATCTCAAATGTCCTTTTGTATTATATTAGATAGGGCCCATAGCGAAATCCTTAAGCTAAAAGATGAAATACCACATTTATACTGTTAAGTGTAATTTGTACATTAAGATTTAATCTACTGTTTGACAATTTTAAATTGAAATAAATATTAGGTATTTACAACTTTTAAGAATAAGCTAAGAATATATTTTTTTCTCATCTTAGGTTCTGTAACTAGAGAAAGGTGTTACAATGGCCAAGTAATAATTTTATTAAAAATCAGACACAATGCCACCAATAATGTATAACCTCCAGCTACTACAGAAATAACTATTTTTTAAAGAATACAAGAATCTCATCACTGTAGTACTATCACCTGACATGCTTATCTTCTCTGCCTGCCTACACAGAAAAGTGACAGGACAGTAATAGCACCTAATAATTCTACATCTGATGCACTGTTCTAATGTTTCCTCCTGTGTTAATACAGTCTTCCCTTGACTTCACTGTGAAAATAACCCACTCCTAATCGACTCTATTAAATGGCTTTTGATCAGAAGTATCTTCACTGGATTCTTAATTTCCAACAATATTACTCCAATGACTATTCCACAGATAATCGTGCCTTATTATCTGAAATTAACAGTGCATGCTGTGACTATTCTATGTTTTATTCTGGCAATTGAACTCAATCTTATATCACAAAATCCAAAATTTGATCACCCTTCAAACCAATTCAAATTCTCCCATGGTATTTTTCAACCATTATATATCACCTTCTACTATTCATGAATTTATCAGCAAGTTAAAAATCACTATTACTAGACTTAATCTTATTAGAACCAAATTCATCTACTTCCAGATAAAAACTTCCACACTAATTTGTGATCAAGACGGCCTGATTAAATTACATTTCTTCTCCTTATTCATTACATTAATCTTAAGCTTATCCCTATTTAATTTATATATAACCTCCATAATAAGCAGAATGAATAAAGACCAGCCAGTCACAGCTGCCAGTCAAGTCCCACATGTATATAACATAGTAATCCCCATAGCTTCCCCACTAAAAAAAAAAAAATCCAGTATCTCCAGGATCAAAAATTGCTTAATCCCCCAATCCTTTAAATTCAAAGATAATTTTTACTTTACCATTCTTCAAGATATTTAAAACCACTATACCCTCTATCAACAATTCTGAAAAATAAAGTCCCCAAGACGGTCATATTAAAGGGTCAAATCTCAGGATAATGCTTACTATGCCATAGCCCTTATAAATCCAAATAATGGCCAATATACTCTCCCACTCCGAAATAAATCTTTAAAAATATTAAACATAAAAAATACACCAAAATTTATTATAATTTCACATTTCCTCCACTCATTATCAATCTGAGTCTACCATAAATAGGTGAAAATTTCAAAAACCCTAGAAAAGTAAGCACAAAACTAGTACTTAGAACAAATTCTCATGTGAAATTTACCCATAACCAGTGACATGAAAAATCACCACTGTATTTCGACTATAAGAACATTAATGACCTAGTGAAACTCACTAATCAAGATTTTTAACAACTCTTTCATTGACCTACCAGCCTCAACAAATCTCTCTCAGTATGATAAAAGTTTGGGTCTCTTTTAGGAATCTGTTTAGTCTTACAAATTTTAACAGGGCTGTTCCTAGCTATACAGTATACATCAGATATAAGAAATGCTTGTTTATCAGTAAGCTATACCTAGCAAGACATAAATCATGGATGAATTATCTGATTTATGTACACTAACAACCTCCATATTTTTCATCTGCCTATTCACACACATGGAATGAGGTCTATACTACAGATATTATACCTTCTTAGAAAGGTGAAATATTGAAGTTATCCTGCTATTCACAGTAATAGCCAGAGCAGTTATAGATTATTTTCTACCATGAGCCCAAATATCCTTCAGAGAAGCAACAGGCATCACAAACCTGTCAGCTGTCCCCTACATTGGCACTAGTTTAGCAGAAGGAATCTGGGGAGGATTTTCAGTCGACAAAGGCAGCCCTACTTGATTCTTCACTTTTGCTGCATCTTTCCATTAATCATCTCAACCCAAGTAGTCATGCAATTATTATTTGTCCCAGGAACAGGATCTTACAAACCATCATGAACTTCATCCAACAAAGATAAAATCCCATTCCACCATTATTACACAATCAGACATCTTAGGAGTCATATTACTAATTTTAGTGTTATCCAAGATAGTATTATTTTCACTTGATCTCCTGGGAGACCTAAACAATTATACTCCAGCTAATCTCCTAAATATTCCTCCACACACCAAGCTGGAACAATATTTCTTATTCATCTACTCAATTCTGTGATCCATCCCTAATAAACTGGGCAGCATATTAGTCCTAATTTTCTCCACTGTAATCCTGGCAATCAGCCTTACTTACACTTCATATATAAAAACAACAAAACATAATATTCCGGTCTCTCCATCATGTTCCTATTCTGATTACTTGTAGAATATCTATTAACGCTAACATGAATTGAAGGACAACCAGTTGAACATCCATTCATAATTATTAGCCAACCAGCATCAGTCCCGTATTTTCTCTTTATTCTCTTAGTTATATCAATCACAAGCATTACTGAAAACAAATTTCTAAAATAAATAGTATTTGTAGTATATTTATTACTCTAGTCTTATAAAGCAGAAAAGAGGAGTAATATTTCTTTCTAACACTCAGGAAAGAAGCTTCAACTCCATCATCACACCCAAGACTAAAATTCTACTTAAACTACTTCCTGGAAACTTGTGCATGAAAAGAGAAGCATTATTATCATGTACTATATCTGTACCAAAAAATAGATCATAAATCCTCCCATAACTATGTAATTTGTGTATCCAGTGATCTCATGTATAAGTACATATATTCTATCATATATAAGGCACTCTAAGTATAATCACACATTCACAATTTATCCCATGCATATGATACTGAGTAATACCTACAATGGTATATTGTCCATACATTATAAACCCCTTGAATAAGCAGCACAATTAACATGATTCATATTACATAGCACATAAAATTATTGGTTGTACATACCTCAGTAAGTCAAATCATTTCTAGATAACATGCCTATCATAACTGATAAACATGCTTAATCACAAAACTTCAGGAAACTAGCAACCTTTCCACAAATGTGTACCTCTTCCTACTCTGGGCCCATAACATTTGGAGGTATGTAGAAATTAACTGTATCTGGAATCTTTTTTTTTTTTTTTTTTAATATTTTTATTTATTTCTAGGAGAGAGAGAGACAGCGTGAGCAGGGGAGGGTCAGAGAGAGAGGGAGTCACAGACTGAAACAGGCTCCAGGCTCTGAGCTGGCAGTCAGCACAGAGCCCGACGCGGGGCTCGAACCCACGAACCGCGAGATCATGACCTAAGCGAAAGTCGGACGCTTAACCGACTAAGCCACCCAGGCGCCCCCTGTATCTGGAATCTTGTTCTTACTTCAGGACCACCTTACCTAAAACTACCCACTCTTTCCTTTTAAATAAGGCTTTTCAATGCACTAATGACTAATTGCCCCATGGGACAATTGTCCCATGACTAACTGTGCCATGCATTTGGATTTAGTAAGTATTTTTTTTTTAATTTGGGAGTGATGTATCTCAGCTAGAGCTTTCAAAGGGCTTAACACAGTCAAGCAAACTGTAACTGAGTTTAAACTATTATTTGCCAATATTATAAACCATAAGGTATAATTCAACCAATGGTTACTGAACATAGAAGAATCTATGTATACACAACATGCATGCTTTTCAAATAAATAATTAGTTTAGACTATCCTTTATCCTGTATAAACCTTATATTGTAAATATTTATTAGCTGTCTTGCCAAATCACAAAAACAAGATTAAATATACAACATATAAAGCTTATCTTTCATCTCATATATATTTTAATTACAGGTAAAATATTCACACTCCTGACCTTACAAATTAAAACCCCACTTAAGACAATTTTAAATCCTTCCCTCTGATACCAAGATGCTATTTTAATCCACAAAACACCCATAGACAAACATCTTCCTAGACTGGATTTTTTAATCAAAATAAGATCACGTTAAACTAAATAATAACTTAAGTATATTAAAAATTCTTCACCCTAACAGAGAAAAATATTCCAGTTTGACAAGTAATTCCACTATATATAAACTTGCTATTTAAAGGCATAAATCCCAATAAACAGGCACCCTCATCACCTTGCCTACTTTGCCAGTCTCTTATCTTTAGTTTTTATACTTGCGTCACTAAGCCTTCTTTCAGTTTATACTACTCGCTCTTGCCTTCCACAGGACCTTTGCAAATGCTACTATCTCTGTTTAGAATACAATCTGCTCCTAGTTTCTTCTGTGCTTTTCACTTAGTTAACACATGGTCTTCTGCAATCTTGACCTGGCAACTTTCTTCCTCCAGGTTCACGTCAAGCAACTTTCCTTAGAGCTATTATGTGATTATGTAACTCTCCCTCAAAGCATGTATATGAGGCTATACTGATAGAGTTCTTTCTCACCAGAGTACAAGTGCCATGAAAAAAAAAAAAAAAAAAGAACCATGTTAATTTTAGGATCTCCATAGTGTCCCATGTCCTTAAGGACAAGGTTTATAGTGAGTACAGTGTAGATGATCAAATTCTTTATTGTAGAAAATAATCCATGTACTGTTTCTATATTCTAAAGTTGTATCCAAAACTCACAGCTGAGTTTTTGACTTACTCTACACTCACCAATTCACCAAATGACTAATTTCCAAAATTATCTATATATTAAGATTTGAAGGACATGAGTGTTTAATTGCTATTAGCCAGGTCTTAATTTCACACATTCAAAAATATACAGCACTTTTGGGGTTTTTTGTTTGTTTATTTTCTCTAATATTTCTCTCTCTGATCTGTAGCTTAAAGGATCCAACTATGTCTCCATTAGGATATCAGCCTTCTTTTCATAATAAATGAAAATATTAAATTACGTTCCTTTTAATCACTGGGATGTTAAGTTAAATAAAATAATGTGTGCCATCTATAGTCCTATGTGTAGTATCTTTAATAATAAATTTAAATTTTTCTGAATTAAATTGAAAATAAATCATGTACTGATACATTTTGTAATTACCATTGAGACATAAATCTTCATGAGTCTAAACTGTCAATATTCCAAAGAAGAGATAAAAGGCCCATGTGTCTGTTATACTGAACCCAACAATATGTAGAAAGGGAGCTCTCTGAGATACAAGCTATAAATGTTTATAGCAGAAAGGTAGAAGGGCAATCATTACATCACCTATTTTCTCCTTTTGCTAAAGCAGAATTGATCCCCCTGGTGTAATTTCTAGTGTTCTTTGTTTCTGGTCCAGTTTTATATGACTTAAACAATGATGCTCATGCAACTTCCCTAGAGAGATAACTTTCTACAGTTTAATAGGTTTCTTTATTAGGATCCTTTCCCCTGATGATCAGCCATTATACATATTTATTATATAATTTCCTTACATTACATTACATATGGTCATTATATAGAAGCAAAATGTTCAAAGTTCTAATTCAAACACTTATGATAAAGTTATAATTTATTATCATTTATTAATAAAAGTAATAATTTATTACTAGAGTAATAGTATCATTAGGAAATGCTCTGAATGCTATGGGCTTGTCTTGACATTAATATACTGTGTAAATATTGTTTTTTTTTCTTAAATCTACAATGGTAAGAGAGCATTAAAGATTCTGACTCAAAATATAATTGAATTTTATTATTAATTAGGGTTATGAGAATGAAGCTGAATATCTTCAAAAAGCAATAAAATGTTAAGAAATACAAACGTATAAGTAACACATGCTAAGGAATTATCAACTTAATTAGATAGGGAGACCTGGTAATTCATCACTTTCTTATAAAATAATGCTTATTTTTCCTAACAAGTCAGTATTTTTTTTAAATTTATTTGTTAACTGACTCCTATGAACACAACAGAATTAGAATTATGGATTTATGACACAATGGTGAACCACAGTCAAAGGCATGACAGCAAAAGAACAAATTTTACATTCATTGCACTGGATTTAAGTATCAATCCAATAGAATGTTGCCTGAAACACAAATATGCATCTCCCTGTTCAGCAGAACGTAAAGCTGATTATAGAAAATGATTTTGGTCAGTGAAAGAGCAGAACACTGGATTAAGAAACAATGATGTTAGACAGCAGGAATACAATTGATTTATGATCAGGTTAAGTACTTTTAATAATAGTTCAACTTTAGAAATAATTCAGGGGTACCAATATGTCATTAAAATTATATTAAGAACACAAAACCAAGTTGATATAGAATCTCAAAACATAGGATTTTTTTAGTATATGTGCTGCCCAAGTTAGCACTAAAACACAGGATTTTTATAGTTGCTTAACTTTTAGCATAAACATTATCATGGAAGATGTCAGAGTAGTAGTAGGATTCTATGCTTACCTCATCCCTCAAATACAGCTAGATAAATATCAAATCATTCTGAAAACCCAAAAAATTCAATCTGAGGACTGAGAGAACAAACTGCACAACAAGAGGAAGAAAATAGGCCACACTGTGGAAAGTATGAGGTGTAGAGATGTGATTTGGGGAGGAAAGAAAGACATAGAGTGTCAAAATGGATTTAAAAAATAAATAAATAAAAATGTAAAAAAAAAAAAAAGGACCTTTCTATATGCTGCCAACAAGAGCCTCATTTTAGACATAATGACACCTATAGATTGAAACAGGGGATGGAGAAATACTTATCATAGAGATAAACATCAAGGGAAAGACTCAGTAGCCATACTTATATCAGACAAACTAGATTTTAAACTAAAGACTGTAATAAGAGGTAAGGAAAGGCACTATATCATAATGAAGGAGACCTTCCAACAAGAGCTAACAATTGTAAATATTTATGCCCCCAACATATAGCGCCCAAATATATAAAACAATTAATAATAAATATAAAGTAGCTTATTGATAACACTACAATAATAGTAGGGGATTTTAACATCCCACTAACAGCAATGGGTGGCTATGTAAGCAGAAAATCAGTAAGGAAACAATGACTTTGACACACTGGACCAGATGGACTTAACAAATATATTCAAAACAATTTATGCTAACACAGCAGAATACACAGTCTTTTCAAGTGCACATTCTCCAGAATAGATCACATACTGGTTCACAAATCTGCCCTCAACAAGTGCAAAAAGTGTGAGATGATACCATGCATATTTTCAGCCCACAATGTTATGAAACTTAAAGTCAAACACAAGAAAAAATTTAGAAAGGTCACAAATACATAGAGGTTAAATAATATCCCACTAAAGAATGAATGGTTTAAGCATAGTATTAAAGAAAAAAATTAAACAAAATATAGAAACAAATGAAAATTAAAACACAATAATCCAAAACCTCTGGGATGCAGAAAAAGTGGTTATAATAGGCAAGTATATAGTAAGAGCAAGAAAGAGTCAAATACACAACCTAACCTTATACTGACAGGAGAAAGAAAAGGAACAGCAAATAAATCCTAAAGCCAGCACAAAAATGGAAATAATAAAGATTAAAGCAGAAATAAATATATAGAAAAAAATAGAATAGATTAATGAAACTAGGAACTGTTTTTTTTTTTTTTTTTTGAAAGCATTAATAAAATTCATAACACCATAGCTAGTCTTATCAAAAAGAAAAGAGGGGCACCTGGGAGGCTCAGTCCATTGAGCATCTGACTCTCAATTTTGTCTAAGGTCATGTTCTCAGGATTATAGGACCAATCCCCTCATCAGGCCCCACACTGAGCCTGGAGCCTGCTTAGGATTCTTTCATTCTAAAATAGAAAAGAAAAGACAAAGGACTTAATAAATAAAATCATGAATGAAAGAGGAGAGATCACAACTGACATGGCAGAAATACAAACAATTATAAGGAAATGTTATAAAAACGTATAGGTCAATAAATTGGGGAATCTGTATGAAATGGATAAATTCCTAAAAACATATTTACTACCAACACTGAAACAAGAAGAAATAGAAAATTTGAACAGACTCATAACCAGCAAAGAAATTGAATCAGTAATCGAAAATCTCCTAACAAACAAAAGTCCAGGGCCAGATGGATTCCCAGGGAATTCTATCAAACATTTAAAGAAGAATTAATAACTATTCTTCTCAAACTCTTCCAAAAAAATAGAAATGGAAGGAAAACTTCTAAACTCCTACAAGTCCAGAATTACCTCAATTTCCAAACCAGACCAAGACCTCACAAAAAAGGAGAATTGCAGGCCAATGTCTGATGAACATGGATGCAACAATTCTCTCAATTATCTATTATAAGATAATAACAAATAGAATCCAAAAGTACATTAAAAGAATTAGTTACTACCATCAAGTGGGATTTGTTCCTGGGCTCCAGGGCTGCTTTAATATTCACAAATCAATCAATATGATACATTACATTAATAAAAGAAAGGATAAGAATCATAGGATCCACTCAATAGATGCAGAAAAAATATTTAACCAAGTATAGCATCCATTTATAATAAAAAGCTTCAACAAAATAGGAATGAAAGGAACATAACTCAACATAAAGCCCATATATGAAAGACCCACAGCTAATATCATCTTCAATGGGGAGGAACTGAGAGCCTTTCCCCTGAGGTCAAGAACAAGACAGAGATGTCCCTTCCCACCATTGTATTTAACATAATACAGGAAGTCCTAGCTTCAAAATCAGACAATGACTAAATAAATAAATGGCATCCAAATCAGCAAGAAAGAGGTCAAACTTTCACTATTCATAGACAACATGATACTCTATGTAGAAAACCCTGAAGACTCCATCCAAAAATTGCTAGAAATGATACATGAATTCAGCAAAGTTGCAGGATACAAAATTAACAGAGACCTGTTGCACTTTTATACATCAATAATGAAGGAACAGAAAGAGAACCCAAGGAATCAATTCCATTTACAACTGTACCTAAAAACATAAGATACCTAAGAATAAACTTAACCAAAGAGGTAAAAGATATGTACTCTGAAAACTATAGAACACTGATTAAAGAAACTTTAGAGAACACAAAGAAATGGAAAACATTCCCTGCTCATGGATTAGAAGAAGAAATATTGCTATAAAGTCTGTACTGCCCAAATCAATCTACATATTTAACGCAATCCCCATCAAAATACCACCAGCATTTTTTGCAGAGCTACAACAAACAATCCTAAAATTTGTATGGAACCACAAAAGAGTCTGAATAGCCAAAGCAATCTTGAAAAAGAAAAGAAAAGCTGGAGGCATCACAATTCCAGACTTCAAGCTACATTACAAAGCTGTCTTGATGAAACCAGTATGATACTAATATAAAAAACAGACATGTAGATCAGTAGAACAGAACAGAAAACCCAGAAACAGACCCACTATAATATGGTCAACTAATATTTGACAAAACAGGAAAGAATATCCAATGGAAAAAAGACAGTCTCTTCAGCAAATTCTGTTCAGAAAACTGGACAGCGACATGCAGAAGAATGAAACTGGACTGCTTCCTCACACCATACACACACACAAAAAAATTCTAAATGGATGAAATTCTAAATGTGAGATGGGAAACTATCAATATCATAGAAGAGAACAGATGCAGCAAATTCTCTGACATGGGCCTTAGCAACTTCTTACGAGACATGTCACCAGAGCAAGGGAAACAAAAACAAAAATTAACTATAGGGATTTCATCAAAAAAAAAAAAAAAAAAACCTTCTACAAAGCGAAGGAAAAACTGAAAGGCAACCTATGAAATGGGAGAAGACATTTGAAAAGGACATACTTGATAAAGGGTTAGTAGCCAAAATATATAAAGAACTTAATGGGATGCCTGGGTAGCTCAGTTGGTTAAGCGTCTGACGTTGACTTAGGTCATGATCTCACTCTCAATGGTTCTTGGGTTCGAGCTCCATGTTGGGTTCTGTACTCAAAGCTCAGAGTGTGGAGTCCGCTTTGTATTCTGTGTCTCCTTCTCTGTCTGCTCCTCCCCAGTTCATGCTGTGTCTCTGTCTTCCGAAAATAAATATTAAAAAAAAAAATAGAAAACTAATCAAACTCAACACCCAAAAAAACAAATAATCCACTTAAGAAATGAACAGAAGACATGGATAGATATTTTTCAAAGACGATATACAGATGACTAACAGACACATGAAAAGATACTCAACATAATTCATCATCAGGGAAATACAAATCAAAACCATGATGAGGTATCATCTTACACTTGTCAGAATGGCTAAAATCAACAACACAGGAAACAACAGATGTTGGTGAGGATGTGGAGAAAGGGGAACCCTCTTACACTGCTGATAGTGCAGTCGTTCTGGAAAATAGTATGGAAGTTCCTCAAAAAGTTAAAAATAGAACTAGCCTATAACCCAGCAATTGTACTACTAGGTATTAACTTATAAGATGCAAAAATACTGATTTGAAGGGGCACATGCACTGCTATTTATAACAGCATTATCAACAATACTCAAATTATGGAAAAATGTCCAAATGTCCATTGACTAATGAATAGATAAAGAAGAAGTAGTACATATGTGTGATGGAATATTACTCAGTCATCACAAAGAATGAAATCTTGCCATTTGCAACAATGTGGATGCAGCTAGAGTATATATAATAAGTGAAACAAGTCAGAGAAAGACAAACACCATGTGATTTCACTCATATACTCATATGTGGAATTTAAGAAACAAAACAAATGAACATATGTGAAGGGGGAAAAAGAGAGAGGGAGGCAAACCATAAGAGACTCTTAAATACAGAGAACAAACTGAGAGTTTCTGGAGGGGAGGTGAGCAGGAAGATGTGTTAAATGGGTGATGGATATAAGGACGGCACTTGTGATGAGCACTGTGTTATATTGATGTGATTAATCACTAAATTCTACTCCTGAAACTGATATTACACTGTATATTAACTAACCAGAATTTAAATAAAGACTTGAAAAAAAAGAAATTAGTAGGAAAATGCAAAAATATCTTAGTTCTATAATTTAATTGATAATATTGTACTAAGACTAATTTCTTAGCTTTAATTTATATTCCATGCTTGTGCAAGACATTGCTTATTGTTATTGTTGACACAAAACAAAGGTGAATGAGGCATGTATTGGAACTCTCTGGACTATTTTTTCAACAGCTTAAAGATAAGATTCACATAACATTAAACCATTTAAAATGTGGGGAAAAAACAATATTATGGTACATATTATGCAACTGTATTTTATAAATCTAGATATTCAAAATTGTTTTATTTTCTTAAATAAAAAATTTCATTTACCTTATATTTTAGTGTTTCAATACAGAATTTATAAAGTATATCAGTTACTTTTATTAAGGTACATAATATCAATAATTACATTGCAATCACTTACTCATGGTTGGCAAACAGGTTCTGACAATTTCTTAATCAACTTTGTAAACCTCTGCCACATACTTAGTAAGAAATTACCCTTTGAACTGTTCTATCATGGGTCTGTGCTCCAAATTATAATCACTTTGATCAAAATTGTCCTTTAATTTGTAGCTGAATAGTAATCATCATCAGGAGGTCCTACACATGGTACAATAGAAATTTGAATTCAAGTTTGTAGAAAAGTCTATAAAAAGCAAATAAAAGGATAAGGTGTCCTTGTTTGAAGTAGGTAGTTGAGGTTAACAACTTTGATCTCTCATCAAAATATGCTGAAATTTTTCAAATAATATGAAGTAAAATTGTCAAGATGCTAAAACTTGAGCCTTCTAAACATATTTTACCAGAGTTCTTGGGGAAATTAGCATTCCATAGTAAACAAATGATAAACTCCTCTATTTTGGAACTGACTCAGTAGGGAACTTACAGAAAAAAAATGAGAGAGGCCTCCTTCCAATATAAGCTTCTCCAGTTTCTTTACTTAACAGGCTCTTCATGGATAGATTTTCAACTAAATTTTACATATTTTTAGATATCAAAAAGGGTCTGAAAAGTCACTAATAAGAGAAAAATAATTTGTTGAATAATGTCTGTCTTCACACATTCTATTTCTGATGGCATTGAATGTTACCCTAAACAGCTTATTATTTACAACATTTTATCATAAGACACAAAATTAAATCATGTATGTTTTATCAACAGCTTTCACGGGCATTATATTGTTTGATACACCACATTTACCACATTTCACATTTTCACAATTTCACAATTGTGAAAGTATTTTAACTAGTTCATGAATTTGCCAACCGACATGTATTTATTGAACAGTTTTCTTCACCTGATAACCTTCTGGGTCTCGGACATTCATTGATAAACTGTCTCTGACATTATGAAGTTTAGTGATCTAGTTGGATTTAGCTGAAAAGATGTGCAATAAAAAAATGATTATGGGTAATTACCTAATTTCAAATTTGCAAAGTGCCGCAAAATAAAGGACATAGTTCAACTTTATTTTATTATTTTCTCAAGGAAATATATCCAAGAAAGTATTGATTCAGAGCTCAAACTTAAGTGTATAATTTTATTTCCTTATACGACATTACACCTAGAATCTGACACCATCACTTGTGGTGTGTTGGTGAGGGTTTCAAGGAAAAATCAGCCACTTCTATCAGTCTCTCCCTAACACTGGCACCAAAATAATAATGCCTATTTTTGAACAAACTATATAGTACTACTATATTATAGTTCTACTTGAAAAATAGTATGAGTGCTGTTTTCTGAATATATTTTGATATATTTAGGAATTCATGTAAAAGAAAGAAAATTCTCCTGGGCCATAGTCAGTTAAGTTTCATAAAACAGAAACTATGACTGTTTGGTGAATTGCAGACATTTCAATTCCTACAGATGAGTGAACATAAAATAGAGTATAAGAAAAGGATAAACATAAGATGAAGGATTATATCCCAATTAGAGAGAAAGTAGAAAAAATATTTGAGCAATATGGTTATACAAGATTCTGGTAACCCATTAATATAATGCCTATGTATTTTGATGTTGCTAATGAGAAGGATTTTGGTGTTTTCTTCACTCCATATAAAAATAACCTGTTATCATTAATATATTCTTACAATTACTGCATGTTTAATATATCAGCAGTAGTATGTGCCAGCTAAACAGCAAGGCCCAAAAGTAAGTTTAAAAAGGCATTGAGAAGCAGCAAGTTGTAATAAGCAACAAGCTTTTTACACCACTTTAGGTCAAAGAAGAAAGAAAAGAAGGATTAGATGAGGGAACAAAGCACAGAACCTGGTATGTTTAAATAATGGAGTAGAGTCTTTCAAATTACATTTTGCTAGGATGAAGATGATGATAATGATGACGATGATGATGATGATGGTGGTGGTGGTGGTGGAGGTGGTTTATGCTTAAAACCCATGAAGTCCCACCATTTATTATAACTACTTTAGGGTTCTACAAAGCATTTTCAGGAGCTGAAAGAGAATCTTATACTGAAAACTTATGAGAGTTGCAGGTCATATTTTTCCTAGAGTAAAGATTTGCAGAAATGAAATACTGTAGAAATTTCTGGAAATATGTTCATATCTTGTTTGAAGAAAAATTAAAAGCCTGTGTTTCAAATAAAAGCTAAATTGATGAACCTTGGAATAAATCTTAAGGCTAGTAAGCTATTCACTTTCCTTGAAGGCAGAATATAAAGTTTTCATAGACTTCATTCATGGGTATACCTGTGAATACTAAAATTATTTCTGTAGTTGACAGAACTCTCAGAATGGCTGCTAATGATGCTTGCCCTCCCCCTTTGAATGTTGGTGGGATCTTTAAATGATGAAATACTATCCAAAATGTTATATTATAAACCAAAAGGGAAGTAATTTGAGTAGGTTCAATGTAATCATACAAATACATGAAAAAGAAATTTTCAGGGGACCTGGGAGGCTCAGTTGATTGCGTGTCTTACTCATGATATTGATTCAGGTGGCGATCTTGTGGTCATGGAGCCTGCTCGAGATTCTTTCTCTCCCTCTCTTTCCCTCAGCTGCTCATGCTTTCTCTCTCTATCAAAATAAATAAAGATAATAATAATAAAACAGTAAATAGAAATTTTCTCTGGCCGTTAGGAGAAGGAGAAGTTAGAGAAATCTGAAGCATTGGACATATTTGGCAGGACCTTTATGGACTGCATTTGGAGAGGACCACGTGTAAGGATGAGACACTAGTAGCTGAGTCCCAACTTGATAACCACTAAAAAATGGTGTGTATGCACACATACACTTACACACATGCATGTCCAAACATGAAATTTTCCAAAATAATTCAGCACCGAATTTGAATCACATAAAAAGAGGGTTCTCCAGAGATCTAAGGAATCTTATTTGGTATTAAATAAATGAATATGCTATATTACAACATGTAGAAATAAATTAAATATAAATATGCTATAATTATAAATAACTATAATATCTAGAAAACAATTCTAGACCTAGGAATTATTTATTAAATTTAATCTTTCCTGCTTTTTAAGGGTTATTTATTTTCAGACCATAATTAATAGAAGTATAATATATGCTCTTTATTAACTGAATCCAATAAATATCATCACAGAGTAACTTTTTATTTTATTCCTACTGGCCTGACACTTGACTGGTCTCTATCTTTAATCAAATGGTATATAATGTCAGAAAACTAGCACTCTAAAAATAAAGCAAAACAAGAATACTTACTTATATATGTGTATTTCTTCTTACAGATTCTAAAGAACTTCATCCCAAATCCATTTTGCAATTAGAAGGAATATAATTAATTTAGCAAAACACTTTTACATATAATATTTACTACTGAGATAATCTCTGTGCCTTCCTCTTGTTTTATTGTAAATCTAAAACTGCTCTAAATAATAAGGTCTTAAACAAACCAAAAAGTAGTGATAAGATACTCCTGAGAATCTTAGAAAAAAACTAAATTCCCTATCCCAAAATTTGAAAGTGGTAGTTGAAATATATAATGATTAATCAATTAATTCTATGTGTCACTAAGAACAACTCATGTTTGCCTGCTTTTCCCCCAGGAATGAGATGAAACACAAGAACATCTAATATCATCTGAGTATGATTTTGGATTTTTTATTTCAGTTTTAAGTTATTAAAATGATTCTACAGTTATCAAATTCATACACAGACAGCAGTTTAACAAAGTTCTTTAAGAATACCAACTAAACATTTTATTAGCTATATAAAATTGTAATAATGGGTATTTTAAAATTTAATTTAAATCAGATAAATCCAGCCAACCATAGTGCTTTATTTTTCAACTCAGATTTTGTTTTTTTATTCCCAATTATTCTTTTATTATCATAAAATCTAAGATATATATCACATATGGAATACTATTAGTATTTTATATTGGAAATAAACTATTCTTGAGGCTAAGCAACTAAAAGAATCTTTTCTCCCTTTCCTTCTAATTTCTAATAGAATCCAATTTAATCTAATTCAACAGATTGGCAGAAAGCATTAAGCAGAAACATTCTGAAGAATATTCTGCCCAAATAATGTTTTCTTTACTGCAATAATTACAACTGAGTATATCAATAGAATGGTTAGCTTGAGGCTTGAGCAAATAAACCAACACATATTCTGCTCTCTTAGGAAATAGCATTGTTACTCAATTCCTGTTTTTGCAGTAGCTTCCCTAATAATAAATAACATTATTTATCTCTTACTGTGTTTTATCTTTTAGACTAAGCCTGATATTAGAAAACATACCCTAATTTTAAAAAATGATTGCAGGATCAGTCAAAACTTAAAGTAGAAGGGACAAGCACAGTTTCTGTCCATTTTTCCTCAAAGGGATTGAAACCTACTTATATTGAATGTGCAATCACCCTGCATTTAAAAACCATCCCAAAATTGGCCCCTGATAGGGTAAATAGAAGCTTCGGATTCACCTCTCTAGTGATTTAATATAGGATGGGACATAGGCAAATGATGAAGCAATAGTCTTAAAATTTGAGCTTGCTATTTGAAAACATGAGCATTCGTTGCTTCACAATGGCCTGTGGCACAATGGGTAGATGTCAGGAAAAAAAAATATATATATATATATATATATTAAGTTTATTTAGTTTTGAGAGAGAGAGAGAGAGAGAGAGGGACGGAGGGAGGGAGAGAGAGAGCAGGGAACGGGCAGAGAGAGCAGGAGATAGAATCTGAAGCAGGCTCCAGGCTTTGCACTGTCACCACAGATCCCAGCACGGGGCTTGAACTCACAAACCACAAGATCATGATCTGAGCCGAAGTCAGATGCTTAATTGACCAAGCCACCCAGGAATCCCAGAGAAGAAAATCCTAAATCATTAGAATGAATTATTCCATTCCTTTATAAACTGACAAAATGTCAAATTTTATTACTTTTTTTTTCTTGACTTCAAGCTTCCATCATAATAAAAGCTAACTATGGCCCAGTCAGTTCAGCACACGACTGCTTAAGATTCTCTCTCCTTCTCCCTCTGTCCCCACTCTGCCTCCCCAATCTGCCCTGTCTCTCAAATTTGAGAAAGAAAGAAAGAAAGAAAGAAAGAAAGAAAGAAAGAAAGAAAGAAAGAAAGAAAGAAAGAAAAATTTAAAGTTAACTAGAACAAAATAATCATAGTGGTCAATGTTCTTGAATTTTATAAAATATGGTTACAGTTTCTTAGTACTATTGGATTTTACTTCTGTTACTTAACAGAATTTCTTGGTATAAATTTGAAACCAAGAGGTTTCCTTTATTGCATACATACTGTGGTAGGGTCCCCTCCCTAAGAAAAAATAAAAGAACATCTCAAGGGAACCTTGCTATTTCTGTATGTGACGACATCCCTCATGACCTTGTAACATGAGACCACGTTAATCAGACTGCATATTTGTGTGTTACCATATATGGGAGACAAAGAAGTAAAAAATATATATAAAAACATGCCATGTGGTGTTTAGGGCTCATTTTTTTGGTACGAACCCAATTGAGCAATGCCGGCTAGAAAAAGTTGCTTCCTGGAAAGAAAAGCCTCGGTGTCACCATCTCTGTGCGAGAATCCTGCTACATTCCTTGGGGGCTCATCTGGGATTCCGTTTCCACCTCCTTTGCCACCGGGGATGCAAACCTCAAGGCGCAGGGAGAGGCGGCTCACCTGGTGCAAGCAGACCCTTTGATCTGCAGGAGACTAGCCCTTCCAACGGAACTGGTGAGACCCAGGAACCAGCTCAGGGAGCGCCCATCAGACTGGTAAGAACCCAGGTTCATTTTGGTAGACCTGCCATAATAGGCAGAAGGGGGGCCTTATCACCTCCCAGGGTTGCACTAGTAGTTCCACAAGGGAAGAGGAACAAAGCTGCAACTCTAAGGCATTGGGCGCTGGACGGCAGGTTGGAGTCGCTGTGTAACTGTGCATGGGGATATGTCTCTCATTCACTTTCTGGGTCAATAACTATAATAATTAGAGCCAACTGTCGCTGGTTATTCTAACCTCAGAACAGGGACTTCAGGGAATATTCCCAAGCAGCTGCCGAAACTCCTTTTGTTTTGGGGAAATTCCCTGTCTTATCTGGACTGACATGGATTGCCTAATTCCACTGGTGGAAAACAAAACTAAAGAAACCTGAAGTCTGCTCCTCTGAGCTGACAAGATTTAAAACTTGGAATTTTCTTTCTCTGCTTTCTACTGGCACCTCTCCTCTTTTGCCCTACCTTCCCCCATTCCTTTTCTGCACCACCTGGGGGGTGGGGGGGAGCAGGCTGCTTGACTGACTCCTCAGTACCTCAGGCACTATCAGCTCCTCCTCCTATCCTAGATGTTGAGGAGCAAAGACCACCAAAGTCAGATTTCCCCACCAACTTTCCAGGTAAAAATTAACCATGGGGAGCAAAGTGTCTTAGGTGGACTCAAGTAAAATGTATTCAGTGTTTAAGTTAAAGTTTGTTGGTTTGAGATAGGAAGTGTTTATCAACATTAAAAAAAAAACAAACAGAAACAAACATGTATTCTACCTAGATTTGCTGAAGGCCAGATAAGCTCATGTTATCTCTGTTCCAATATGTTAAGAAAAGGAATAGTGAAAATGATGGTTAATTTTGTCTGTCTCATAGTTTTCATGGGTAATTGTTAAGATAGCTTTCAAATCCTTGGTAAGCTAAAACATTAAAGTTTTGCTTGCATGATAAATTGAGATTGAATTCATTGGCTATCTAAGGAGACAAGAAGCTAAAGCACTAATTACTAGATGTAGGTTTGTGCTTTTGACTTGTTGCAAAAAAAAACTAAGGATATTTGGAACTGGTGAAAAACATGCTTTGTGCTTAATAGAGTTTGCCATTAATAAGATTCTGCTATAACATAGAGTTCACAATTGATTACTACTTAGTTTTCATTGGAGACTAAGGTTTCTAGCAGTTAAAATTCTGCTAAGTGTACTTAAGACTATTAGAAATAAGGAAAGTAACTCTGTATGTAGGAAAGTAGGAGGTATGTAAGAAAGATATAAGGAATGAAACTATATTTTTGTTAAAGATAAAAGAAAGTGATTTTGTCCCAAATGAGACTGGTTATTTGGAGAAAAACAACTTGGGACAAAGTCTAAATGCAAAAGAAAAGTTGCAGAAGGCTCCTGAAGGATAATCTTTAAAAAGAAATTTTACATATGGTCAAGATGGACTAAGGTGAAAATAAACGGATTTTAAAAGTATACAGGATTAGGATTAAAATTCTTTCTCTTTTGATCCAAAGGCTGGGAAAATGATAGTAATACCCTTGATGCCAGTCTCAAAATCCTCCTCATTTGTTCTGTTCTTGTTTACTACAGGAATGGATGACTCTGCTATGTGAGGGATGGATGACATAAAGGGCTTTTTTACTAAGAAACATGGGAGCCATTTTACTAAACTCAGCTCATGGTATGCCAAAAATGGATACCTACATGGCTGAAACATATTTTTGTGGGCATTGTTGAAAACGGCAGGGGAAAGATCTTGACTTTGGTCCTTTAACCTCCTCCCTCAATGGCCAATGATCAATATGTAAGTTACTGTTGGGCCAAAATAAAATTAGTGCATCCTAAGACAACCAAGAAAATCTTGCTTGGTTACAGTCCTACCCCCAAGGTCCTATAGGCAGAAAACAGAGGGGTAAAAACAAAACAAAACAACAACAGCAACAAAAAAATACTTTACTTTACAAGGTTTAAGATAGATAAAAGGAGATGTAGGTATATTTTCTAATTGGATAAATGTATAAAGACATTTCAGAGTATTGCATATATTTTTGAGTTGATCTGAAAAGGTATCATGCTTTTGTTAAATCAGACTATTAATGACACAGATGTTTTAGAAAAAAATGAAGAAAATCTAAGATTTAGCCCTTAAATTATGCTAAATTAGCCACTATTTTACAAACACAAAATGAGAGCCTGATGGCCTTCCTGGAGAGGATGAGGGAGGCTCTCATTAAATATATGGCTATCTCCTCGGACACCCATGAGGCTGAGATAATTTTAAAAGACAAATTTGTCACTCAATCAGCCCTAGATATTCCAAAAAAATGCAAAAAATTGGATGTTGGCCTTCAAGGAACTCTGGAGGAGCTCTTAGGAGCTGCCAATTGGGTAGATTACAAACAGATTCTTCTTACAGAAAAGAAGGTTTAAAAACAAACAAACAAAAAAAAAAAATCTAAGGCCTTAGTTGTGGCCTTACGTACTATGTCAGACCGGACTTCCCAAGGTCCTGGCACCAAGTGCCATTTCTATGTCCATTCAGAGCACTAAATCAGAACATCCTCAGAGGGGACAGTCAAAATGGAAACCTCATAAGCCATGCCCCTGATAGGGAAACAATCACTGGAGATCTGAAAGCCTTCAGGGACCTCTGTCTGTGAGGCTCAGATAAGCCAATGTCCCCTGAAGGGACTAACCGGGACCTAGGGCTCTTCATAGTGGCTCCCCTAAACCAACCGTCTATCAGAAACCCAGAACCTTGGTAACTCTAAATATAGAAAAACTGGTTGATTTCCTTAACACCAGAGCTACCTTTTCTGTCCTTTCCACTCCAGGCCAACTATCCAAATGCAGCATGACTATTAGGGGCACCTCTGGAAAACTTCTAACTAAATCTTTCTCTCAGCCCCTAGGATGTATATGGGGAAATCTAATATTTTTCTCATTCTTTCCTGATAAAGCCAGAGAGCCTACTCTCTTGCTAGAAAGAGACATTATAACTAAATTAGAGGCTTGGTGCTAGTAACTCAGGACAGGTAAACAATTATGTGAGCTTTTGAAAATTATTGGGTAATTAGTTTGCTGCTATATCAATTATTAAAAAAGACTCAATCCCACTTACTCTCCCCTCCCCCAAAATAAATAAATAAATAAACTGGGGTCTGACTCCTAAACACCATCTCTAGCCCTTGGAATGGTTAAAACAGAGCAGGACAATTACTATTACCAAGGTCACAGAGCTAAAAGATTATTAAAACACAGCATCAGACCTTTTCTTTAGGGAGGGACAAAACTTATGAAATGGCTCAAAGGATGTTTGCTGGGAAAAAGAAATTGTCAAGGAAAGTTCTACAAGTGGTATCAGGCTGTAAAGTATGCCTTAAAAACAATCCTCTCAACCACAAACTTGCTCTCCCAGACAATCAAGGAACTAGGGACTATTCAGGAAAAGACTATCAATTAGGTCTCACTCAGTAGCCAAGGTCAAGAAAAAAAAAAGCCAACATCTGTTGGTATGGGTTAATACTTTTACCAATTGGGTAGGGGCTTTCCCCTACAAAACAGAAAAGGCACAAAAAGTAATAAAAATTCTGCTTTATAAAATAATACTCAGGTTTGGCTTACCTAAAAATTACAAATTAATAATGGTAAATGGGTGCCTTGACTCTTTCTCTAGTAGAACACCTGGCTCTTGAAAATGTTTTTACACATCAAGATAAAGCTTATTACTCAGCAAAACTCTAAATAACACCTCATAATCATTAGATGCTTTTAAAAAATTCTTTTTTAGTTAAGACCAAACTCTTGAAAATAGAGCCACCATTATTTATTGCTCCTGGTTCTCCATTAGCTGGGTAATGAGAGATTCCCTGACATGTTGTTTACAAAGTTAGGGTCTCTCCTAGATTGTTTCACAGGTTTGGAAACTGTAAACATTATCTTAAGATGTCATCCTGTTGGTCAGTATAATCTTTACTTTGTGTTTTTCTCTTTATGCCTACTAATGTCTATGTTGCTTCATGCCTGCCAGCCTTCCTGCAAAACCATACTGTGTGTCACTCGACCATCCTTTGGGTAGACTCTAACTACTATACACATACATCATCCCTTATCAACTTTAAGAAACCAGAACATTCATTGTCCCTGTTCCTCAAGAGCAGTTCCAGGCCCTGTTCCAGAGGAGAAATAAAGAGGGAAAGGGTTAACATTAGACAGGGAGAGATAAGGGAACTTCAGGGAGGCAGACTGCAGCTGCAAGTGGGAGGCTAAAAAAGCAGATTGAGTTCTCCCCTTATGATCCTTTATGGGCACTCTCCCCCCATTATCAGGGGCATAAGGGGGGAATCCAAATGAGATAGACAATCTAACCCTAAAACAACAGATGCAGGCCCTTGACTTTACCTTAACCACCTTTCACCACTGGGTCAGAGAATGATGACCTATGAGTCTGACTATAAACACACCTCTTTAAACCCAGAGATGCAATATGGATAAAGGAATAAAATGTCCAGCCCCTAAAATCCCTCTGGAAGGGCCCATTGACTGTCATTTTGTCCACCCCTACTTCAGTAAAGGTAGCCAAAGTGGGTCCCCGGATTCACTACAGTGAAGCCGACATCTCCAAACTGGGAGTGCATTCCTGATCCATCTCTAGAGAGAGATTGAGAGAGAGGGAGAGAGCGAGAGCCGCACATAATTATTGCCTTCGGCTGAGCTTTCATGGAGAAACACTGGTCTAAGGGCTTTGGGTCTCACATTGCTACACCAGTGGTAAATAACCAAGTTTTCACTTTTCAATATCTTTACTTTCAAGAATCAGCTTCAGAATTAACTCTTAAAAGCCATTTAGTGATGTATATAAGACCTCCTATAAATAAATCTATTTGAAAGTAAAAACTTAAATTTGGATTTTAGAAGCTGTGTATAATTTCACTTTTTAGTGTTTTGGGTTTTTTAAATCAGTTACTCCATACTTTTTAATCAGGTACTTCTAAAGGACAGGAGCAATTCCTTCATCTGATTTTTCTTCTCTTCTTCTTTTTCTAACCTCTGTCTCTTTCCCTCTGTCTCTAAATCACATGCACTAGTCTTTGTGCAATGAAAAGTCACATATCAAGGGCTAATCTTGTTCTACCCAAAGTAGATTCAGTTCATAATTAGAAAATGCTTTCTTTGGTCTTCTGCATCAATGTAAGCAACAGAAAAAAGAGCAAAATAGACTGGAAATAGTTTGGACTTTGAGAGATTACACAAAATGGTATTTTCTTGGAATCAATTAAGTTCATAAAAGCTAAATATTTGGAGCCTGAAGAGAAATTGAAAATACATGCCACATGTTTTTTGTTCATTTAAGTGATTCAAGTCAAATATATTAACATAATGGAAAAATACTTATTATCATCAATTATCAACTAATTATCACTTAATGCTTAGTGGGTATCTCCATATATGAATAAAATGAATCATGCCTTCTCTTTCTCACATGCTAGGATAATTTAAAAACAGAGTTTCAGTTGCAATTTGAAAATTTTAACCCTCACAAACTATCTAAATATTGAACTAACCTGTTAGAATTTCTTTCTCTTGAATGCTTAGAAACAGTTGATAAATTTAAATAGTTTGACAGATTTATACGTCTCTGTGGATGAATAAGACTTCCCAAGGTATCTTCTACAATTTCCTACTTTTGGAGAATCTATGATGTATTAGGAAAACTGAAGTAGAGAACAAGTTTGATAGAGAATGAGTGCTGATATTAAGCTATTAAACTTCAATAGCCAATTTAACACTGTGCTGATAAATTGTCAGTATTTGTAATTCATCAGGGATTTTACTGGAAAAGAACCCTTGTATGTTCTTTGAGGGCTCATGGTACAATACAAATAAATCTGTAGGATTTGGGGGTCCAAGGTAAAAGGACACTAAATACACTAAGTACACTAAATAAGACTTTACCTAGATCTTCTTCACAAAGAAAAGCACTGGCACAGAATCTATTAGCTCCTGAGAGCTGTTCAGTAAATATCTGTACAAACAGAATGAAAGAATAGAACAGAACTGTTACTTATGAAATCATTTAAATACCAGTTTTTTTTAGGAACAAGTCAAATTATCCCTTCTTGGGACTATAATAATTCTTGCAATTCCTACAAAGTGTAGAATATTATGCTATGCATATAAGAGGTACTGCTAATTTTTTAAATAACAACCATTAAATCAATTAAATTGTACAGAGAAAAATACAATATAAATCTAGTCGGTGTACCTTCATATATTTTATTAAATCTGAAAATATTGTCAAAAAAGAAAAACTGCAAGGGTATAAATTTGTTCCTTAGATATTTAACATAGTTACCATTGATTACAGACAGTTACTATTTTATTCTTGAATTCAGCTATTCTATTTGTTAAAGTTCATCTCATATCAGGAAGAGATCAAGTGTAGTAAAAAATGATAACGGATTTTATGAACAAGTATAAAATATTTTAAATTGACATAATTTTAAAGAAAATTTAAAACTGGAGTTATTACATAGTTTAATGAATATGGCAGTATTATTATTTTATAATAAAAGTAAATGTATTTCAATTAAACAATTATATAGTATCTACTCTTGGTAATTTACTCCAGCACATTTTAAGCATTTGGGCCTTCTGGCTTAATGGGTTTAATCTCTCATTCACCCGAGAGAGAGAGAGAGAGAGAGAGAGAGAGAGAGAGAGAGAGAGAGAGGAAATCAGACCTAATGGCTATAAAGGAAAAAGGAAACAATGTATCCCTTACCATGAAGCCTGTATCTGAGAACTGAAAACCTGTTGGCATGAATGACCAAATCCAATACCACCCATCACACCTCCACAAACACATTGTCTAAGTGACAAAATTTAGCATGTTTGTTTCTATTCAAGGCTGTATCCCCTTGGGCAGCAACAGCATCCTTAATAATGAGAAATGCTACCAAAACAGTATTTACTGTTTGTTGTAGCCACAAACCTATAGGTCTCTGACCTCCCTTTACTTAGAGCATTTACTTTAGAAAATTTTCAATAGCAAATCCTTTTCCTATCCCTTTGAGACGTAAATGTTTTACAACCCAGGAATGTTTTTCTCAAGGACCCGTGCGCTATCCCTTTGAAATATAATCACCAAAAGTAGTCTTCAGTATTGCTTCTTTAGCACACCCCAGCATTTTAAAAACCTCCCACTTTTTGTTTTAGTAGAGTTGAGCTCACTTTATATTGGAGCCTCTTTCCCCATTGCAGTAGTACAAATAAAAACTGTCTAGCTACCTTCTACCAATGGCTGGAACTTTTTTCTTGGACTATTTCTTGGAGCTGTTACTCAGATATGAATAGGAACCACCACCAGACCCCAGGACACAACAAATGAACTGAAAAGCACTCTCCAAGACCTCTGTCTGCTTGCTCCTTTGTGTATCCATCCAGTGATCAGTTCAACTCCTGATACAGTCCCAGACACATGCCTGGTGACACAACATGAGGACAAGTCTTAAGTTGCTGAATACGCTCTAGACTGAGAGACAGGCCCAGGCTTCCCTGTTTGGAAGATATCATTAGATAAGAACATGGAAGGTTCTTAGTCGACTAGAACATCCTCTTCTGAAATTCTTTCATGCTATGTGTTTCACCACTACAGCCCTAATTCTATCTACTTTCTTTCTTATTGGCAAAACTTGAGCAAAAACCCTCGAGCTATAATAGCCTCTCTCAATCTCCTGAAATATCTCCAAATCAGTCTATTTAAGAAGAAATCTCTAGAGCAAATGGGAACAAAAATCTTAGATGTACCATAGTCTGCTTACTTTGCTCAGTATGATAAAGCAAAAAAAAAAAAAATAAATAAATAAAGGACTAAGTAAACCAAATTCTCATTCAAATTCCAGTTCTCAAGGCTCTTAAATAATATCTTCAGAAAATAAATGTTTGACTCAGTAAGTGCCCTATAGCCCCTACACTACCTTCATATTCTTCTCCTAGCTTTCCCCTGCATTCTTTTATCCTAGAATGTTTTCCTCCAGCTGTACCTCTAACCCTACAACTCCCTATAAGTGTACAGTTTACCAGGGACCCCATCTTCTGCAGATGAAACCCAGGATGCAGCCCGTATCTGCTCTCAAGTAAGACCAACGTTTAGGGAACCTGAAAAATTTATTCCACAGCAAACTCCCACTGTGGGCTCCCACTGATTGTAACACTTGCTAAAATTGTAAGGAACAGGGGCTGTGAACTTGAGACTGCCTGGTCCTTAAGAGGGAAAGGAAAATTTAAAGTCCCCACCATCTTACAAGAAAGTAATTGGTTCCCCTCCAAGGACAGAAATGTCCAATGCTTTCAAATGCCACTGAACTCATAAGGAAAAACAACTAGAAATTCAAAAGGACTTCACCATGTTTCTCATCAATAATGGAACATTACATTCTCCTATTAACATTATCTTATTTCCTGCCTCCCTTCCTTGGAGTTACAAAACTTTATCAGTGAGGGATTTTGATAATTTACCTTATGAATTGCCTCTTTCTTAACATTTTACCATTTCTATAGGATCTGT
This sequence comes from Hyaena hyaena, assembly GCF_003009895.1. Lineage (NCBI taxonomy): Eukaryota > Metazoa > Chordata > Mammalia > Carnivora > Hyaenidae > Hyaena > Hyaena hyaena. The sequence continues at coordinate 128,157 of NW_024081970.1, read as the reverse complement.
TAAAGCTCAGCACAACTTCCTTTTCAGTTATACTATCACAGTTATGCTTATGTCCCTTTACCTTACTTCCCCAAGTTCCTCTGACCATTCACCCTAGCACTTATTCAACTAAGAACTTAAATCAATTATTAAATAAAATTCTATATTTGTGGCCAAAAGATCTCCAATATGTACATATCTCTAATATGTACCCCTTCTCACCTACATGTTTTCTAAATGATTAGAAACTTTCCCTGCTGAAACATCTCAGAACATCAGTTTCCAAAGTCATCCTACTATGAATTTTCCCTACTTGAGGTATTCCTTCTACCATGTCTACTGACATATTTCACTGGCAAAATTGTACAAGAAATTGAAAAGGCAAGGTGCCTTAGTCAAAAACTCTACTGTTCTTATCATCCTCAGCCATCAGGCCCCATTAAAAACAGCCAATGATATCCTCAAGGCCAAACTGCCTGAACTGTTTGAAGAACTGAACTGAACTTGGCCACAAGTATTACTCACTGCCCTCATGACACTAAAATCGTCATACCTACCTCTTCAATGATTATACTCTTTAGAAATAACTGTACGAAGATCCATGAGAATGCTCTACTCATTCTGGCTAAAAGAGGATTCCACTGTAATTGACTCAGATATTTAGTTAGGGATTAACTTAATGCACACATACTTATAATAAACAAGAAGTCAAGGCTACCATTCTCCTCAAATACTCTGGTCAGCCCTTACATGACTTAAAAAAGGACATCTGGTATTTTAGGAATATCACTATTGGAAAACTAACCTTAGACCCAGAAGTAAAGGCCCTCATGCTGTTTTAGTCATTGCTAACACTGCTGTCAAATTTACAGGGTGTTCAATCCTGATCCTTTTTTAAAGCTGAAGAAATAAACTATTCAGAGTAGAAGAATACTCCCACTAGAGGTCTGAGAATAAGGTCTACCAAGAACCTCCAGAAATCAACTACCACCAGAGGCAGACAGCCTTCTGACAAACTACAGAATAAGTAGATGGCAGACAGCTTTTACCCAAGAACAAGATTCTCCACAGATTCCCCTTCTTTCCATCCTTGCTAATGTCTAAGCATGTTCCTACTATTCCTATATCTAGCACAACATCCTGTCTCTTTTTCTAAAAGTTCCTCCTTCTTGTCCCAAATACATCCAGTTCTCCACCTTGATCCCCATCTCTTTGCTCCTTATCTCACCCTATCCCATGTTTTCTTATTGGGACCATTATGTCCACCAAGTAGCCCATAAAACAAATCAAAGCAATTGCTAGATTTTCTCTCATGGTTCCCCACCCCAGCTCTAAAACTGATATTCCCTTAATAATTGCCCCACTTATGCTTTTAGATGTGGCTCTGACAGGAAACATCACATACACCAAAAGGTCTCCCTTTTTGAATGGTAGTACACTAAGCTGTATTTGCTCTCAAGACAGGTCTCTATATAGCATCTTTAAACCAAAGAAAGTGAAGTTTTATTAGTAATCAATCTAATAAATATAGTTGCTCTGTGGGACACAGTAAATTCTCCATATCCCTATGGCAAGGTAAAATCTATTTTCATGAAACTAGAACTTGTTATAAGGAACAAACTCCCTTTAAGGACATCATTTTCCTTTAATGCCCCTGTGATGTCAAGATCATTTATTTAATATAGAATACAAGTAAAAGAAATTGTTGGTTAAATGAGACCAAAATACCCAATCAGGAGATGATGATATGAACTTCTCTTTGGAGCCTACTACCAATTAGCCCTTCAAGATTCTGTTATAACCACGAGAAGTAGCAACCAAGAATGTTATGTTCTTAAGGGATATTATTTTATATGCAGTAAAAAAGCATACCAGCCTACGTGACTGATCCTTGTTTTGTGGCTTATGTTGTTCTTCAAGTGGCTATCTAAAATAAATTTCTCAAACTGAAAATTGGAAACATTAAATATCCTGGAAACTCTGATCCTTAAACTTCAGAACAAATCATGGTAGAGTAGCCTTAAACAGGTCTTCGAGAAAGCCACTGACTCAGGCTTAACTTACAAGGCACTCTGTCCTCAGTATCTTATGTGTTGTCATTTCACCCTTCTTCTGTACTGGGAGATATACTATAAAATTACAAATGGTGTTAGAAAATTTAGCCTAGAATTGGAACAATCTATCTCTAGCTTAGGTCAAACTATTTTCATTAAACCATGAAATATTTAAGCTTCACAAAATGACTTTATAAACCAAGTTTGTCTTATTCTACTTACTGGCATCTCAAGGAGATGTTTATGCACTGGTGGGATCCCAAGGCTGCATGTTTGTAAACAAGAGTCACACACACACACACACACACACACACACACACACACACACACACACAAAACCTACTCCTCAGGAAATAGTCACAGCAAAGGTGCATGTCTGAGAAGCAGCCAACATAACTTACACCTCTCCAGAAAAAAATTATTTCACAATCTTTTTAAATGGTTTCCTTCACTTACTGGATAGTTTAGGAAACTCCTTAAGATATTCTTTACATTATTCCTAATGGTCATGCTTTTGTCTTTTGAATGTATCATTGTCTCTATTGAACAGTTGTGTCACTGTTTGCCTAATGGTGGCAATTTGACCCTTCCTGAATTGCACAGTGGCTGGAAGCAAAGGCCGGACCCTTCTCAAACACACTGACACCATGATTAAAAATTGTTCTGCAAGCAAGAGATCCACTCTCTCCCTTAAACAAAAAGGAATTGAGAACTACAAACTCTTGGCCCAAATGACTCCATTGAATACCCTAATCACATTCTCACATGTGTGTTTACACACACACACACACACACACACACACACTTGGCCAAAGTTTAGCATGAATACTATTAGCTCAAGACCTTCTCCTGAGGATGACCCACCTCCCTTAAATTACCTTTCTGAGAAAGTACAACACTCCCAAAAGAATTTAGTGTTTCTTCCAGCCAAAGCTTGACTACAGACCTCTGACTTCCTATTCCTTAGAGCATTTACTTTAGAAAACTTGCAATTTTAAATCCTTTTTCTGTTTTATCAAGATATAAATTTTTGCAACCCCAAAATGCCTTTTTAAAGGACCTAGAAGGAATCCCTTTGAAATGTAATCCTCAAGAACAGAATTCCTGTGTTCCAAACTCTCTGGGAGAGTAGGAGCCTAATTTCAATAAGAGTTGATTAGCAAACACAGATGGCCTAATTACATTGACCAATCTATCCCTTCCCTCCTTCATTCCCCTCTCTTAAATCCTTTAGTACTTTCCCTTTAGCATTTAAAACACCCCATGCCTTTTGTTTTAGTGGCAATGAGCACAGTCTTAGTTTTATACCAATGCCTCATCCTACTATTACAATAGAAAAAAAATCTGTCTTGTCACCTTAAATAAATGTCTCTTTCCCTCTTTGACACATTTCAGTGTGGTAAACAGACATTAACCAAATAAACAGAAACATAATTCAATGATACAGGTACTATGTAATGGTAATCATGAAAATAACAAGGTACTATGGAAGAAAGTGAAAGTAGTACTTTTTTTGTGTTGGGTTGACTGAAGAAGTGAAGTATGAGTTGAAACACTAAGAATGAGAAAAATCATATAAAGAAAAAGAATATGGGGGGCATGGAAACAAACTGAAAAATACAGGGGTAGTGAACAGGATTGGGTATAATAGGAATGACAGATGACTGTGTGCCTTGAATATAAACAGAAAAGCAGCATAGTAAAGCTGAACATGGCATACTTAACATAGCTTAAAAGCACTTCATCCACTACCTTCTTAGTCATTGAAAGTGTTTGTATTTTATTACAAATGTCTTAGAAACCACTGGTGGAAAGAAGTGAATAGATAATAAATAATTTTATTTTCAAATTTTCACTGTAGACCCTGTGTACAAAACAGTTGGGAAGAAAGAAAATACCTCAGTAAAAAGAGCTGTTAGGTTAGTGGGGTTGTCTAGGTGAGAAGAAAGGTTAAGAAGTTAAGAAGAGCTAGTGATGAGGGTCGCCTGGGTGGCTCAGTTGGTTAAGCATACTACTCCGGCCCAGGTCATGATCTCACAATTCATGGGTTCGAGTTCCGCATCAAGTCTCTGTCCTGACAGCTAGGAGCCTAGAATCTGCTTTGGATTCTTTGTCCCCTTCTCTCTCTAACCCTACCCCACTTGCATGAATTATCTCTCTCTCTCTAAAAAATAAATAATAAACACTAAAAATTTTTTTAAAAAAGGAATAGCTAGTGGTGAAATACATCTTTTGGCCAAGAACTATTGACTGAGTATTGTGGATCAGAAAAAGACAATATGCAAAATATCTCTAAAGTTTCTGACTTCAATAACTGGGAAAATTGTTATTCCAGCTCTTAAAACTTGGCAAACTATTAGACTTTAAAGGACAAAAAATTAAAGATTTCAATTTTGGATTGGCTAAGTTTAGAAGTCTATGAGCTATCCAAGTGGAAATATCAAAAGCTCAGTGAAAATATCTTGGCTGTAGCTACACATGTGAAAGTGTATGGATGGTATTTAAGTGAATGAAATAACTTCAAGTGATGATAGAAGAAAAAATGAGAAAAGCATACCTATGATCTGAGAATCTGAAACATTTAGAAAAAAAGACATGTTGAGAACGTCAGAATGGTGGTCAGTGAGGCAAGGGGGACAGCTGAAGAGGAAACTACCACAGAAGTCAGGAGCAGATTTTTAAAAGTGTGGCAATGATCAATTCTGTCAAATGCTACTAACTAGTTAAATACAACAAAAATTTTAAAAACATATGACAAAAGTAGTTTCACTGCAGCGAGGGAAAACAATATCTCAGGAAAAAGAAAATGAAATTGAATACTGAAGACTACTACTTATAAGATACTAGTATAACGGGGAGCTAAGTGAAGAGAGGAAAGTTACCATTTTAGTAACTAAAAAGTTGTCTTTTAATGCTGTATAGAAACAAACTCGTTTTTCTGCATGCTTACAGAACACTTCCTTATACCTCTTTGTTTTTTCTTTTTAATGTTTCAAACCCACAAAAAGCTTGAGTGAACTCTGAATATTTTCCCAGAGCTCTGAGTTATTACTCTAGTTTACCTATTTATTATTTATAGCATGGAAAATGGTGATCACTTCCTTACTAACCATTCATATCTTACCCTTACTACCAAATGCTCATAATCATGCTTTCTAAATTTCTAAAACCAAAACTGACAAGGTGTGTACTCCTTTAAAAATCCAATGGAATAGGGGCGCCTGGGTGGCTTGGTCGGTTGAGCGTCCGACTTTTGCTTGGGACATGATCTCGCGGTTGGTGGGTTCGAGCCCCGTGTCGGGCTCTGTGCTGACTGCCAGCTCAGAGCCTGGAGCCTGTTTCAGTCTGTGACTCCCTCTCTCTCTGACCCTCCCCTGCTCACGCTGTCTTTCTCTCTCTCCTAGAAATAAATAAAACATTAAAAAAAAAATCCAATGGAATATCAAATTCAGTTTAAAATAACAACTTGTTCATAAGGTGGTTCCCCCAACTACCCTGTCAAGTTCAGGTCCCTTAATTTCTCCATAGTATCCTATTCAGTAATAAAAAAAATCATTTGCCAACACCAGTAATCACTAGGTATCACTGCTCTGGATACTACATATGATACAAGATCTTAAGTTTTTCTTCAATGAGTCCATGTAATAATCAATCTCACAGTTTCATAATTCTTGATTAAGCTCAAATTACCTTTTAAAACATCTTCTGACTGCTTTCTCCTTGCAGGCAGAAAATCCTCCTCTACTCTTCCATAATGTCTTAATCCCCTAACACTTATCACACTTTGTAATATGAAATTACCCAGGTAGATATTATCTTCTTCAAGATGGGTCATGGTATTTTGAGCTCAGCTTAGAGTAAATAATAAATGTTAAATTAATAATTCAAGATATTTAGCATTCATTCATTATTTATATTCACATGTTAAAGTGGTTTGCATTGAAATAATTATTCTGTGTTCATTTATTCTTGAGTCTGTATTTGTTTCCATTCTTTTTTTTTTTTTTTTAGGTTTTATTTATTTCTAGGAGAGAGAGAGAGAGAGAGACAGCGTGAGCAGGGGGGGGTCAGAGAGAGAGGGAGTCACAGACTGAAACAGGCTCCAGGCTCTGAGCTGGCAGTCAGCACAGAACCGCGAGATCATGACCTAAGCAAAAGTCGGACGCTTAACCGACTAAGCCACCCAGGCGCCCCTATTTGTTTCCATTCTTAAAGTTATTCCTTATGTCTTACATCCTTTTAATTCACTTCTTATAAAGAGCAGTGTTTTAGAAACCTTTGGTTGAATTTAGAAAGAAATTCACATTAAATAGCTTTTAAACAGTAAGAAAAGTCACAGATAACAAAATTGTAATTCTGACAAGGAACATCCAATAGGAGCTTTGTACCTAGTTATTCAAGATGGCAAAAATCGCCCTAGCTGTTGTGGGATTTTATTAACATAAATTGGGTCACATGTCAATGTGTGTTGCTAGGGGCATACAATGCAAGAATTGGCTTAGGCATGGTTTCTGAATTAAATGTTTAGGAGGGAGAGAATCATGCAGGTCCAACTTTTGACCTGAGCCCTGATCACTTGTGGTTCTTAGTCAATGCTTTATCCTAAGCCAGTGAGAGAGCTTACAGGTATTACTGAAGAGGTAACACATTGTTCACTAGACATGACTCTTCACTTATATCTGAATACTTATACATTTTTGTCTGAGTTGTTAAAAAAATTGTAGGTGATGGATGGTAGACCTATGGTGATCATTTTTTTCTTTTTGGTAAATACAAATATCAAATTATAATGCTGTACATCTGAAACTCATATAGTGTATACCAATTTCATATCAATAATAAAATACAAATTTCTTAAAAATGTTTTTAAACACAATTAATTATGGTTGTAATTTATTTTTGAGGTTACTCTCAAAAATGATATTTAACATGGAAACAGAAACTGTACACTTTATCATATAGATGATTGTTATTCTAAATTCATTTTAGTATCATAAAAACATTTTTTAAATATAAAATATCTAAATTTTTTTAAAAAACATCTAATTTGAACAAATATACTCTCTTTTGGTATGAATGGTTAACAGTAATGAAACAAGTTTAATAAGAAAGTAGCTACAAAGTAAAGATATATACTTGCTTTGGAATGATTGATTCTTTCAAAATGTTGATTATTTAATGAATATAAAAAATATAAGTGAAACAGGTTTAATAGTTTTTTTTTACTTTTTTCTTTTAAACAATAAAATTTCTTCTCATACTTAATCTGAAGATGAAAGATTATTAAAGATTCAAAAGTCAAGTATTATACGAATAAGAGCAATAGAGTATATTAAATTGGACATGTTTTCATTCAAGATATTTTAGTAATTTGCCTTTGCCAGGTAAGCTTGTTTGTTATGTTAGTAGCAATGGTAAGTTATTATAAATAGTAATTCACAGTTGGTGCCTGGGTGGCTTAGTCAGTTAAGCTTCCGACTCTTGGTTTCGCCTCAGGTCATGGTTTCATAGGTACAAGCCCCACACTGAATTCTGCAGTGTGGATCTCACTTGGGATTCTCTATCTCCCTCTCTTTCTGCCCCACCCCGACTGGTGCTGTCTCTCTCTCTCTCTGAAAATAAATGAACTTAAAAAAATAGTTAATTCACAGAAATAACCGTTTCCAGTAAGTTTTCTTTCTTTTTTTAAATGTTTTTTATTTATTTATTTATTTTTTTTTTAATTTTTTTTTAATGTTTTATTTATTTCTAGGAGAGAGAGAGAGACAGCGTGAGCAGGGGAGGGTCAGAGAGAGAGGGAGTCACAGACTGAAACAGGCTCCAGGCTCTGAGCTGGCAGTCAGCACAGAGCCCGACGCGGGGCTCGAACCCACGAACCGCGAGATCATGACCTAAGCGAAAGTCGGACGCTTAACCGACTAAGCCACCCAGGCGCCCCAATGTTTTTTATTTATTTTTGAGAGTCAGAGAGAGACAACACGAGCAGGGGAGGGGCAGAGAGGGGGATACAGAATCTGAAACAGGCTCTAGGCTCTGAGCTGGCTGTCAGCACAGAGCCCAACGCAGGGCTCAAATCCACGAACCATGAGATCATGACCAGAGTTGAAGTCGGATGCTTAACTGACCAAGCCACGCAGGCGCCCCTCCAGTAAGTTTTCAAGCACCAAAAAAACACAAGCATAAATCTGTGCTATACAAAATATTATCATATTTTATAGTGATTTATACACATTCACCAATAGTGTCTCATTTACTTCCTATAAAAGCCCATTTATGTTAAACTGGCAGAATTTAATACCAAATGATTTGTAGACTATTGAGCACTAGCGCTAAAAAATTTCTAGACCTCTACAATACTACTGGAACTTACGGATCAGAGTTAAGACTCAACAAACGTCCCATGATCATAGCATTTTGATGAAAATCTACTGCATGTTAAGCACAGGAAGACTCTAAATTTAGCAAATTGTTACTCCCTGTGTTCCTAATTTTGTAGTATAAACAAATTATTATTCATATTTATGGATAAGAAAATGGGAATATCTGAGGGATTAAATTATATGAGATAACAGTAATAGAAAGTAGAGCTGAAACTTTAATTCAGACCACTAATTCTCCATCTAGAGCTACTTCTTTTACCATCACACCCTTTTATGCCCCAACTTATATTTTTGAAGAGGATTTATTATTCTGTCACATATAAAATTACTAGACAAACTTTGGGGAACACCAGTATACATATAATGTGGGCTTCTTTAATGGTAATACAGAGAAGCACTAGAGAAAAAAGTATATACAAATGTCAAAGGTATAAGAAAATGAAAAAAGATAATTGCAGATGGATCTAAGGGGTACAAAACAATTAAGACAAGAACTCCTACTTGCTTAATTATAAATTCTGCCACAAATTAGCCCATGCTAGATCAGTAGATAACAATACATTGATCCAGGTCTATACAACTTCCTTCTAAGGTAGCTTTCCACTAGCTGTGAGTTTAAGGAAGGATAGGGATCTTATGAGACTTTACCAAGACGATGTGAAACTCCTGATTCCAGACTTGAAATAGTCAAAAGGGAAAACACCCTAAGAACCTATGACCAGAATAAAATGATAGAATGTTCACCATTTCTACCCTAATAGTTCCTGTTACCTGAAACTATTTTTTTAAGGTTTTAGTTTTTGTTTTTTTTTAATGTTCACTTATTTTTGACAGAAAGAGAGAGCAAGCAGAGGAGGGGCAGAAAGAGAGGAAGACAGAGAATCTGAGGTAGGCTCAGCACAGTCATTGCAAATCCCAACAAGGGGCTTAAGCTCACGAATCGTGAGATCATGACCGGAGCCAAGGTTGGAAGCTCAACTGACTGAGCCACCCAAGTGCCCTGTCACCTGGAACTTCTTAATGAGAAACTGACCCTTTCTCCAAGATGAGGTAAAATATAAATGCCATTGATGTAGCAGTAAGTAGAAATATGATCCTGGCTGAATATAAATATACTAGAGTGGTTGAAAAAGGTTTGAAATAAAATTACAGATTGAAATTGTGCACCTGGGTAGCTCCATCTGTTGAGTGTCTGACTCCTAATTTCAGCTCAGGTCTTCATCTCATGGGTTCATAAGATCAAGCCCCATGTCAGGCTTTGCACTGACAGCACAGAGCCTAACTGGGATTCTATCTCCTTGTCTGTCTGCTTCTCCCCAACTCATGTGCTCGTTTCTCTCTCTCTCTCTCTCTCAAAATAAGTAAGCTTAAAAAAATAAGAAATGAGTATAAGAGGTAAGTAAAATCAGGCATTTTGCTCCTCCTGGTTGTGCATCATTAACCACAGGATTACTAGTACAAAAGTCAAGAGTAGCCTAGTAAGTGTCCATAGATTTGTCAACTAGGGAAGATACCCAGGTATAATGAACAGGGTCATGAGTTGAGAAAATATAAAATGAGAATTCCTCATCCAAATCCAATTCCCAGATCATTTCACATAATCTGTGGCCCTTTAATGAAATAGAGCCTGGACACTCTTTAAGAAGACGTTAACAGCTATTTTACAAGTAGCTTCTGCAAATCTTCCTCCAAGACTTCTTTAAAGTAAGATAAACTGACATAATTAAATACCAAATGATTTGTAAACTACTGAGCACTGGTTGTAAAGTAAATTCCCAGATCTCTACAATGTCACTGAGCCTATTGGTCACTAAGACTTACAAATGTATCATTATAATAGCACTTTGGTGAAAATCTACTTCATGTTAATCTTAGGAAGAATCTAAATTTACCAATTTATTACTCCCTGCATTCCTGATTTTGTAGTAGAAACAAATTTATTTAGCTTCTTTTATCTTCACAATGGTTTCCTATCTTGTGAAGTCAGTGTTACAACTGAAGGGAGAGCCAATTAACACTTATGACCTTCTCTCTACCTAAATATCAAATCAAGTAACAAATTACCATGTTCTGGAAGATGGCATTGATTGTTGCCAATATCAAACAAATTAGAGTTGCAGGAGTGATCATCCTCACTTTCATTTAACTTTCTTGACTGGATTCATAGAAGATAGATAGTTCTTAGGGAAAGAGAGAGGAATTTATTTTTAATTTAATGAGTTAGTGTCACCAATTTCATATGTTATTCCATATATAGTCTTCTTACTGGTGTTAGTCTAACATAGGTACTTTTTAAAAATCTCCTATGTAGCATAGTAACCTGGATAACTATTTTGCTATTCTTGTAAATAGATGTCTGCTTTTACTGGACAAGAAGAGCAGTACACCTTCAGGGTCATAACTCTTGAACACATCAATTCAACAACACTAGATCATACTCAGACTGAAGTGTCTGTGGAACTTTTTTAAAAAATCTATTACATTGATGATTTCATGCTGATGTGTCCTAAAGTTTGAGAAGTACAGATATCCTAGATTTCTTGCTAATATACATATGTATGTTGAATATAAATTATCAGAAAATAAAAGGGTCCTTCAGTTAATTTATCAGTTGTGATCTGAAGAATGCTAGGATATTGCCTCCAAGGAAAAAAAAAAAGAGGAAGTTATTGTCTCTTACATCTGTATAAAAAAATTATAATTGATGGATCTCTAGACTTTTGAGAAAATAGATCTCGTATTTGGGTTTGTCCTTCAACCCACTGACCAAGTAGACTCACAAGCGGAGTTCAAAGTAAGGGAAGTCTTACTTGTTAGTTCAGGCTGAAATATTCACAGAACAGCCATTTGGCTCCTATGGTCAACCTGCTGATGCTTAGCTGAAAGAATGTATGTTGGTTATAAATTCTACACAAATTCTATACGTAGCCACTTTTAGTCAAAAGAAATGGAACCTCTTTTAATTAGAGCATAACTTGCAATATATTTTTCATAATGGCCCAGACTCATCATGGTAGGCTAAACCAGCTGCTAATGGCCTGCCAACTGTTATATCAAGGAAATTCAGAAGGTCTGTGCAGAGGAGAAATAGGGAAGTCTTGCTTTGGCTAAAATCTATGCAATGTAAATTATTCCCCACTCTTCTAGTGAAGACAGTATAGATAAGAATAATCACTAATTAATATGCAATGGTTTGCTGAGATATTCAATGACTTTGGAAAAGATCCAATAATTTGGAAAACTGTTGACAAGAAAGTTTGGTAAGATATGACTCGATAGAGTATAGCATGTAATGAGAGGGTGTGGGGATACCTGTGTAACATATGAAATCTTAGCCCACCTTTGCAGAAGCAAAATTAAACAAAATTATCTATTTCCTGGATATTATCCAGTCACCTTTGCCTACTATAACACTTGGCAAATGGGTTCATGAAAAGGGACAATAACAGCAAACACAGAAGCTACTTTTGAGTTCAAACAAGGACTCAACAAAAATGACCCAGATACCATGTTTTTGTGCAACTTTTAAGAAGCATTGACCAATGTGGGGCCCCATATTTGATGATACTTTATAATAGCACTGAGATCCTTAATACAGTTTGATTTCTTCATGGATAGAAGAAATTTCTTCTTTCTTATAGAAAAGCATTTTTTTAAATTAATGTTTTACTTCCCTGCCTGTCATATTATCTGTCAGTATTTTCACTTCTCTATTTATGGAATGCCTTTCACACTCATGACTTCCACCAATAATACTGGCATTGTATCTGATCAAAGGAACTCCAGAGGCTCACATCTGTCCCTTCTACTTTGTCAGGATACAGAGTAACAATAATCAAATCAAAGGTAGCCCTAGAATATGTGTTAAGGGAAAGACAACAATAACTCCTCTTGTACTGGAATTTTCTCAGTTGGTCTTTGTTAGGTCTTTGGATGTGAGAACATTTCTTGTTTCCTTTTCCTATATGGGTTCTTTTTTATTTTATTTTTTTTTTTCGCTAAAATCTCTCATGGCAGCACAGCAGATAAAAGGGGGCCCCAGGCTCCTTTCTTTCAGGAGAAGGTATCTCTCTCACTGCCTCTGAGGACCATTTATTTATATATCAGGTAGGCCCAAAGAGTTAAAGAGAGGTAACTGTTAAAATTATTTTAGGCCTGTTTCCAGTTTAAGGAAACAGGAACATTTTGCTTACTTGGGAATCAAACTTGACCACCAAGAAAGATGACCAAGAAGAGAACCAGGCAGAGTTCAAAGGCCCCTGGTAAAAATGAAGCACACTAATGTCTTGGCATGGCCCTTCCACTGGGATTTTTCTGTGATTATAAGAAGTCTGTAGGCATTTAGGGATGCTCAGTCCTAACTATGTAAGCCATACAATTTCAGTGACATCTGATGAATACAGTTTATTGTCAAACCTACAACTCAATGTGAATGCATACTTTTTTTTCCATAAAACATTTACTAGTAGTTGTAAATCACACAGATAATAGACACAACTGCAGTAAGCCAAGTATGCGATTAGCCCTTGGAAATGAATGAAACAAGCAAAAACTATTAAAAGAATGTATTAACCCTACTTTTCTATCTGAATCAGATTCTGTGTCTCCCTCTCTCTCTCTGCCCTTCCCCTATTCATGCTCTGTTTCTCTCTGTCTCAATAATAAATAAACATCAAAAAAATTTTTTTGAAAGTTTGTGCTACATTAATTAAAATTACATATATTCTTATTTTTAAAAATCTACAGGCAATTTTACTATATGAGGTCAAAACTAGTTAGGTTTTGTTTTGTTTTGTTTTGTTTGTTTGCTATCCTACTTACTTAACCATTTCTGTCAAATATAACCTGAATTCTATATACTTTTCAATGTATCCTAACCAATTAAACAAGTACATTAAGGAATAAGGTCAAAGTAAGAGAAGACTGAGCACTGATAATGGAACACTGAAAAAGAATTTTAAAAAGGAGAATGTCTTTCATAAGTGAATTTATATTGTACAATAAATTGCCTGTAGATTTTTAAAAATAAGAATATATGTAATTTTAATTAATGTAGCACAAACTCTTTCAAAAAAATTTTTTTGATGTTTATTTATTATTGAGACAGAGAGAAACAAAGCATGAATAGGGGAAGGGCAGAGAGAGAGGGAGACACAGAATCGAAGCAGGCTCCAGGCTCCAAGCAGTCAGCACAGAGCTCAACGGAGGGCTCAAACCCACAAACCATGAGATCATGACCTGAGCTGAAGCCAGAAGCCTAACCAACTAAGCCACCCAGGTGCCCCAATGTAGCACAAACTCTTGTCTATCCAATCCAATTATAAAAATGCTACTAATTTAACTCATTTAAATATTAAATTCTGTTTCAATCCCAAATCCCAACAGCCTGTTTTAAATCTTTCTTCCTCTGCGTTGCTTTACCTTTTCTTCTCCCTTAAGGTGTTTTCCCTTATTTTCTTCTGACTTGCCTGCTTCGGCCTCTCTTCTTACAGTTTGTTGCAGTTAGTTCCTGTGTTTGCCTGTGGAGACACACATCTCCTCTTCCACCACCTTCCCTTTCTCTCTCCTCATATTCTTCCTCCTTAACTATTCCTTTTTTCCCCTTCTCATGAGTACTTTTAAAAAGTTACATTTCTTTTCTGTTTCCCAGTGGAGGAGGAGTATGAGCTATTTGGGGACAGAGTACCAAGAAAAAAACCTTTAACCTCTCCTCACCTGAAAATAATTGAAAATCTTCAGGAAATGACAGTATTTGAATTGTATTTTATATTGAGGTTTATGTTAAGGTCAGAAATCTCAGCTGAAATTTTTCTTGCTTAAGGCAGGAGAATGAAAATGCCAAGGGGTCACATGTCTTTGCTTTGAATGTAATCTTAACTTACCTGCTTTCCAGATATTCAAATTGTTGAATATAAGTTTCTAATTAAACTGTACCAAGTGTGATACATTTGTGATACATTTTTTCAACTCCACTTACTGGCATTAAAATATCTCTGGCTGTAAGTGTCATCCCTTTCCTTTCTACAACAGTCAACATATTGGACTATCTTCCAGGGGACATTTTCCCTAATGTGAAGCCTGGAAATGAAAGTTGTATCTTCATCTACTATGTTGCACTTCAATTCAAAAGGCTTTCCAGGCAGCTGTATAGAGAATATAAGATTGAGGGGAAAAAAAAAAATCCTAGGTCACCAATTGTATTTGAAAGTTATAATTATAAGTGAGAGAAAAATTTCATGTGAGTATAATAGCATTAATGATGCCAACTTCTGTCGGGTAGTGAAGGCTTAAATAACACTAAAGCATACTATGCACAGACTGTGTCATGATACTCACATTTCGCTAGAGAAAATAAAAATGAACAAAAACACTAACTTGGGCTTCATCATCAATTCCAGGTGGCTGAAGCTCCAAACTAGTTCACTTCTTGAATCTGTAACCTTCTTGAGCTAACCATGGTTTAAGCAAAACTAAGTTTGAATAGAGACAATTATTTCTACCATCACCTCTTCCACTTCTAATGTATACTTCCACCCCCATTACCACAACATTAATAAAATTACACCCTAAAAGTGGGAATGATTGTATGAATTCCCAAATATATATTTAAATTTTTTTTTGTTTATTTTTGAGAGAGAGAGACAAAAAGAGTGCAAGCAGGTTAGGGGCAGAGAGAGAGGGAGAGTCATAATCCTAAGCAGGCTCCAGGCTCTGAGCTGTCAGCACAAAGCCAGTTGCGGGGCACAAACCGCAAAATCACAACCTGAGCTGAAGTCGGATGTTAAACAGACTGAGCCACCCAGGCACCCCCCAAAAAACATATATAATATGAACATAACATTCACAATACCAATGTAGTTATTATCATCATCTTATATGGTAAACTAACTTTAATGGGGTTATTCAGTTTAATGACCTAGAGCTATGAGGCAGAAAACAATTCTTTACTTATGCAAAAATATTTAATTCCTTGCAATAAAAGAAGAAAAAGAACACAAAGCATTGCCTCATAGTGTCCTTTCACATTGGCACCTAGAAGCTGTATAAATAAAATGTAATGTAACTTCAATCTCATATATATCAACAAAGCAAGTGTTTTCTGAAGAAATTAGAGGGTAGATATAATGCAGACTTTGGAGTTACACATTTGATTTATGACTTATAGAGTAGTTAAATCATTTAGTTTTTGTAAGTTTTTGTTTCCTCACTTCAAAAACAGAGTTAATAATATCTAATTTGCAGCTTGTTGGGAAAATTAAATATTTGTAAAGCACCAGAAAGTAACAGTGCTCAGAAAAGACTGTAATCATATGATTATGAATTTATTATGATGAATACTACTATATTAATATGAAGAAAACTATTTGAGGTTGCTAGTAAATCGGAAAAAGGAGCTATGTCAGTATTCGTATAAATCACACACAATATGCGATCAAGCTAAACCTATACTATCTAATAAAATTAATTTCAAAAAATGCTATAAAACTTAAAAATCACTAGATTCAGGTGAATATAACATATTTAAGTTATTAGTGCAATAAAGTAAGATGAGAACCCAAATGCATTGCCTTTGTGTTGTGATGTGAATATTTCTTAGAAATATGTATTTTTAGGGGTGTCTGGGTGGCTCAGTCAGTTAAGTGTCTGACTCTTGATTTCAGCTCAGATCATGATCTCACATTTCATGGGTTTGAATCCTGCACTGGGCCCTGCACTAGCATTGTAGAGCCTGCTGGAGATTCTTTCTCTTTCTCTCTCTGTTCCTCTCGTCTTCTCTCTTGCTCACTCTCTCTCAAAAGGAAAATAAATATATTTTTTAATCCTAGTAAATGGGCATGTTCTGTTTATTTCTCCTACTAAATGGATTGATGGAAAGCTCTGTAGTTACATATAAATGCTTTTCTGTGAATTAAACTAGAATGCTGATAATATGGTAAAGCCTAAAAAGTCTTTTGGGTCTAACCTTGTCACAATTTGAGAATTCTGAATTAAATTCAATTTTTGTGTCTTCTCTTTACTTACTTATCTGAAGATTTTTCCTTTTTTGTATACATCTAAGATAAAACATGTGCTTATTCAATCAAATATACCTTGATTTTACCAGAACATTTCAAAAAAGCTATCTCATAAGTTGTTGGAAACACAATGGATTGGCTGATTTGAAGTCAGTTGTGTATTCTCAGTCCATTCAGCTTGATCAGATAGGCTGCATGATCCAGAATATGCCATCAATTCTCTCTGACCATACTAATTCTGCTTTCATCAGCTGGAGCTAAACTATTTGGTTTAGAAGCATCAGATATCGAGAAATATCGGATACCATGAATAAACTGTTTAGAACAAAATCATGGATGGAAAGAAGGAAAGGAAGAAGAAAATAACTTGAATTATTATATAGCAGATTTGCCTGTGAAAACAAAAATGATATAAATAACTAATGAAAAAGGTAAAACTAGGTTATTCTTCTATTTCCATATAGTAGATTAAACATATTAAAATAATGAAGGCCACAATCAATCAATACTGTGGAACTGATGCTCAGCCACCTCCCTATCACTGTTATCTATTAGACAGGGTTATATATAGGTAGTAATTCTTAGTCATTTATAATTGTTACTGTTCATTATTATCTTATCATTCTCAATATGTCTACCAAATAATTTTAATTGATTGTATTATGATCAACATTATTTTAATTTAGTTTTTGAAAGTTAGTATGCCATGTACATGATGACTATTTTTCAAGGTATAGAAAACAGATACCAACTGAAATAATACAAAAGTATCAGTATTTTAGAACAAAGTTTTATGTGGGTTTTTAACATATTTATACTTCAAATAGTTGGACATTGGTATGGAAGTTAGCATAAGTTGGCCTAATTACTGAACCATAATGAAGAAAAAAGTCAATTAAAAAGGATGCATACCCTGCTGTATTTATTTCTATTGCATCACCAATATTATATTTTCCTAAAATTTACTCATTAGATGATATTTATCTATTTTTTTTCTAGAGAGAGCCTATACAAGTGAAATGAAAAAGTCTAACTGCAGCTTATGCCATGAACAAAATATCTCTGGTTATTGCCACTATATAGCTGATGGACCATAAAGCATGATGCTTTTGAAAGGCCAAATATAAAACTGAGTTGTTAAAATGTACCACATCATTTTATAGATTAGGAAAGTATTGAAATGATATGATATTTCAGAGATGCCAAATCAATTAAGCAAAATGACCCCACCAATCATGTGTTAGGTTTAAAAATGCTGCCCCTCATAATTTAAATCACTCATCTGACATTTTACAGAAAACTCAGGGACAACCCTCATTTTTATGAGAAGCATAACTGACTTGCACCTTCCTTTCTTGCTTCAGGAAAATCTGGTGAAGGGAAGAAGTATAGTCTAAGAAGTTCAAAAAACCTATCTTCAAGTCCCTAACTGCCAAGCACTAACTAGCTATGAAATTTTGGAGGTCAATAATTTCTTTGGACATGAGCAGGAGTTGATATAACAATGTCTAAAGGACTGACATGAGGATTTAAGATATGATGTCAGGCACATTATAAATGTTGCAACAACCTCAGCCCCTGGACTGCAATAAAGGAATTGAAATATTTCAGCAGAAGCAATTGAGGGCAACAGTATGGTATACTCCACATGTGGTAGATTTTTGTTTGTTTAAATGTTTATTATTTTTTTTTGTGAGAGAATACACACATGCTAGAGCAGGGGGAGTGTAGAGAGAAAGGGAAAGAATCCCAAGCAGGGTCCATGATGTCAGTGCAGAGTCTGACATGGGGCTCGATCTCACAAACCATGAGATCATGACTTGAGCCAAAATCAAGAGTTGGACACTTAACTGACTAAGCCACCAAGGTGCCTGCACTGACAGCAGGGAGCCTGCTTGGGATTCTTTCTCTCCCTCTCTCTCTCTCTACCCCTCCCCCATTAAAATGTGCACACTTTCTCTCTCAAAATAAATAATATTAAAAAAAGAAATAATTATGCCAATTTTGGAATTCCTAGATGTTTATGTTCAGGCACCCATAAGTAAAACTGAAAGCATTCAGGTATTTCTCATTAATTTATAAAGTAAAAGATGATGTTTGAAATAAAACAATAGCAATTAATATAATTATACTCTTCATAGAAACCCTCCAATATAATTTATACTTGTATAATATTTTATAATTATAAATCAATTACATATGTGTTATATATTGCTTTTGATGTATTTCATACTATTCCTACTTGTCTTTTTCTCTTGTCTAGATACTGTTTTTATTTTGGGAGACACCTAACTCCACTTGGATGACAGATTCAATAACCTTCTATATCGTATCTTTGACTTCCTCATTGCTAATGATTTTCACATCACTCCAATTTAATCATACTTTTCACAATCACTATATTGGTTTCTTAGGTTTGCTGTAACATATTACCACAAAGTTCATGGCTTAAAACATAATTTTTTTTCCTCACAGTTCTTGAGGCCCTAAGTCAAAAATCAAGGTGTATCAGGGCCCCACTCCTTCTGCAGTCTTCAGAGGAGACCTTCCTAGCCCTTTCTAGCTTCTGATGCATTCCTTGGCTTATGACTGCATAACTCCAAGCTCTGCCTCGGTCTTCATAGAACCTTATCTTTCCTCTTGTGTCTCTTATAAAGGATACTTGCCATTGGATTCATCCAGGAGGATCCCATCTTGAAATCTTTATTTATATCCAAAAGGCACTTCTTCCAAATGAAGTCGCAGTCACAGGCTCCTGGAGTTAGGATATGGATGTAACTGTGGAGACACCACTATTCCATGCACCATAGTCACTATTTCAATTTCCTCATCAGCTCGGCCTTTCTCATTTGCTGTTTTTCAGTAGTTTGTTCCAGTCTCCCTCACAGAGATACCAGTTACTTTTTCCTTGTATTCCTATAAAACTCTACAATCCTTTCTTGATTTTTCTTTCCCAGAAAGCTAAAATCCTGTTTCTTCACATAAATTGCTTTCTTCAAAATGTCCCCATCATTATGACATTGCAAATACTTAGTAAACCTCTGACGATGAAATGGTTCAGCTATTATCCTTCTGACTGTACACAGGATTCTCAGAGCTGCTGGATTAATGTGCATGCACACAAACATACAGAGCAACATGTTTATAATCTCATGATTGCCAATGAACCTGGGCTATGGGTACTCATTGGCACACCACTTATATGTTTCTAGTTAGATCTCTTAAATTATACAGATTACTTTTAAACTTCATTTTTCTCAAATACCTTATTCTAAATTTTCCTCATTCTCTTTCAAAATACTCTCAGCCTTCTTTAATATAATCTGTTATCCTTACACAATCTCTGTTCCCTAATTATGGAGTAATAGGCATTCTTCACCTTGTAGCACAATGCGTGCTTTCAATTCCATGGTGTATCGGGGTCCCGAAGATCATCTCAAGTTCCAATAATTCATAAGAAGAGCTCGTACGACTCAGCATATAGTTATGCTTATGGATGTGATTTATTACAGAGGAAAAGATACAAACCAAACTCAGTAAAGGGAAAAGGCATATGAGGTACATCCAAGGGAAATCAAGAGTCCTCTCTCACTGGAGTTAATAGAACACCCTTAATTCCTCTAACAAGGAGTTGTAACAGGTGGGAAATGCTGTCTACCAGGAAAGCTTATTAGGGTCTCAGCACCAAAGGCTTTTATTGGTGGCTGGTCACATAGGGAGGCACTCTTGCCTAGCTTATATCAAAATTTCAGACTCCCAGAAGGGAAGCAGGTGTTCATCATAAGCCAGATTGTTTGCAAAAATAAGCTAAGCATATGATGAGCCACTCTTATCCATTCTGGGGATACTGAAAAGTCTTCTGAAATCCACATTCCCTGATGACCCATAAGGTTCTGAAGCCAGACCTTTGTCAGGATTATAATCTCATGCCTTCTCTTTTCTGCACATGTAGGCTTCTGCCTTCCTTTCCTTACCATTTATATATTATTCCCTTGCTTTCCTGTATTTTCCTGGTTGCACTCCCTGTTTCTCTTCTTTTGTACATTTTTATCAAACTGTCTTCACATTAACATCCTAAAAAATAAGCTTCCTCAATTCATGTTTCCCTCAAGCTGCTACACAATCACTATCTTCACCTTTATATATAACAATCTTGAGTGAATTCTCAATCCTACATCTTTCATTTCCTCACTTAATACTTATTCATCTAACCATTCTCTAACTCCATCCTCAAATACTTCACTATAATTGCTCTAACATATATCACCCATTGATATATATTCTGGGGGCTAGATAAGCCCAACTTTCTTACTTTAATCTGTTAGGAGCAGACAAACTGTTGATTCTGCATTCCTTTGAGAATGTTTTGTTTGTGATCTCTCTTGTCACATTTCAGGCCTATTTCCTCTGTCCAGCCTCTGTTTATTTAGCACCGTGTTTTCCCTAAGCCTACTTTCTGCCTCATATAATTGACTGGTCATTCTTCGCTGGCCATGTATAAATTGTTGCTCTCCCACTCACATCACATGTGGATAAACATAATATGTATCTAATCTAAAATTTCTCAAGTGAAAGAAATTTTATTAAAAATCTATTTAAAAACATGTAAAAGGGTGTGCCCTTGCGGAAAAAAAAATCTGTCTTAAGATCATACATTCCCTGAACAAATTTATTAAATAACTGCCCTAGGAATTGTTTCCTGTCCATTTCTGGGATCTTATCCAGTCATCTGATTAATCAGGTTTTATGTGCCAGGCTTTGTATTAGCCACTGATGGCAGACATTTAATTGCTTACACATTATTCCTTTCCCTTTTCTCCTTACTAAAAGTAAGTTATTATGTAATTTCTGTACCACGCAATTCCAAGAGATATGAGGTGCAAAAAGGTGACCCTAGACCTGTTGTATGATCCTTTCCTTTCAACTCTCTAACTCCTCTAATGGAAAGAGGATGTGTGAAAATGGAGCTATCATCTTGAAACAATCAGGTAACAATTATAATGACTAAAGCCAACACACTGAGGATGGCAGAGAAGAAAGATGGGTGAAGCCTGTGCCCAGGACTGTCTTATCACAGTAAGCTCTCCACCTATAAACTTGTTACTGTGAAAACAAACAAACAAACAAACAAAAACAACTCCTTTCCTTAAGCTAGCATTAATTATGAGTTTCATTATATATACTCTTCAGGTATCCTTATTTGGTTCCTATCCCCTTTTTCTTTATCAGATAGGTTGAGGTAAAGTGGAGAAACCCCTTATTGATTTATTCTATAATAATGCTGCACTCAGGGAAGTACAGGCAGTTGTGATCAGGGTACATAAGCAGGGCTATGTTGAGACCATGCATAGCACTTGATTATCCTTAGTAGAAAATAAAGCAGTCGGCTAACTGCTAACCTATACTGCATTTAGGGACTCAGAGAATTAGTAGTAACAATAATAGCCAGTATTTGTTGAGCACTTACATGTACCAGTTATATGCTAAACACTCCCCAGGCACTAATTCAATCTAATCCTGATGAGGATTATTTTTGTTGTGTTCTCCATTGTATACATAAAGAAAAAAGGATTGAAAAGAGTGGAATAATTTGCTCACTATTCGACAGCCATTAATTGCAATGGTCAGATTTTGGAGTCAGTATCAATTCATATGCTACTAAAAAATTCTGTATTCCTATCTAGTCCAAATTTCTTCAGTGAATTCCAGAATAGTATTTAGCCAAGTACTAGCTACCTCCATTGAAAATCTCATAGAAGACAAAAGAAATAACCATAACCCCAAACCTAAGCCTCCTCTTATCTCAAAATGAGTTCCATTATCTATACATCTTTCCAAACAAGCATTTTTTCTCTCTCACCCTCAATTTCTACTTACTGACTTGTCACATCCAATAAATCATGAAAATCAGTTGAGTGGGTCATAATCAACATTTGAACAGTAAAATAGATTATTATAAGCTTGTAAAAATTAAAATCATGTAATCAGATCAATAAATTTAGAAAAAGCATTTGACAGAATTTAACACTATTTTTTAAATGTTTATTTATGTATTTTGAGAGAGAGAGAGAGCAGAGAGAGGGAAAGAGAGAAATCCCAAGCAGGCTCCATGATGTCACCATACAGCCTGATGTGAGGCTTGATCTCACGAACCATGAGATCATGACTGAGTTGAATCACGAGTTGGACGCTTAACCGACTGAGCCACCCAGGTGCCTCAGAATATAACACCTATTCATATTAAAAACTCTCAGTAAACTAGCAATAAAGGGGAACTTCCTCAACATGATAAGCTTACCTAAAAAAACCTGTACTAAAGGCACCTGGGTAGCTCAGTCAGTTGAGTGTTTGACTCTTGGTTTCAGCTCAGGTTATGATCTCAGAGTCATCGGATTGAGTCCTGTGCCAGGCTCCGTATTGCACATGGAACCTACTTAAGATTCTCTCTCTCTCTCTCTCTCTCTCCTTCTCCCCTGCTTGTGCATACTCTCTCTCTCCAAAATAAACAAATAATAATAAAATAAAAATAAACCTGCAGCTAGCATCATACTTAAAGCTTTCCCACTAAGTCGCCCCTCAAACTCCCTTCCAACATTATACTAATAATTTTAGCTAAATACAATAAGAATCACAGATGACATTATTATCAATGTAGAAAAAAATCTACCAAAAATTACTATAATAAGCAATTATAGCAAGGTTGCAGAATATAAGATCTAAGACTAATAATAAAGTGAAAATAGATTAAGGGAACTGAACAACACCATTAAGTATAGTAACATTCAAATTATAGGGATCCAAGAAGGAAAACAGAAAGAAAAGTGGACAGAAAATTTATTTGAAGAAATAATATCTGAAAATTCCTGAATCTAGGGAAGGAAACAGAAATTCACATCCAGGAGGAATAGAGAGCCCACAACAAATCAACCAAAGAAGGTCCACACCGAGACACATAGTAATTAAAATAGCAAAAAGTAGTAACAAAAACAGAATTTTAAAAGCAGCAAGGGAGGGGCACCTCAGTGGCTCAGTCGGTTAAGTGGTTAAGCGTCCGACTTCGGCTCAGGTCATGATCTCACAGTTCGTGGGTTTGAGCCCTGCATTGGGCTCTGTGCTGACAGCTAGCTCAGAGCCTGGAGCCTATTTCAGATTCTGTGCCTTCCTCCCTTTCTGATCCTCCCCTGCTCATGCTCTCTCTCTCTTTCTCTCTCTCTCTCTCTCAGAAGTAAATAAAACATCAAAAAAAAAAAAAAACCAGCAAGGGAAAAAGCAAACAGCTGCATATAAGGGAAAACCCATAGGTTTATCAGTTGATTTTTCAACAGAAACTTTGCAGGCCATAATGCAGTGGTATGATACATTCAAAGTGGGGGCAGGGGGACTGTAACCAAGAATACTCTATACATCAAGGCTATAATTCAGAATATGAGGACAGATAAAGAGTTTTCCAGACAAACAAGTTAAAAGAGTCTGTGACCACTAAGCCAAGCCCTACAAGAAATGTTAAAGGGGACTTTTTGAG
Source organism: Hyaena hyaena (assembly GCF_003009895.1). Taxonomy (NCBI): domain Eukaryota; kingdom Metazoa; phylum Chordata; class Mammalia; order Carnivora; family Hyaenidae; genus Hyaena; species Hyaena hyaena. Next base: position 104,207 of record NW_024081970.1, on the reverse strand, counting down.
TGGAGAGGAAAGACCATGATTAGATAAAAGGTAGGAAGCAAAAAGACAGAAAATTACATATATCTATAAAAAGTAGACAAGAAAATCACAAATAAAAGGATGTAAAACAAAAAAAGGATGTAAATATGACACCATGTATCAAACATACTTAGAGGAACTAGAAAAAATATAAACAAAGCCCAAAACCAGTAAAAGTAAGGAAGTAATAAAGATCTGAACAGAAATTAAAAAACAAAACAAAACAAAACAAAAACAAAGAAAAAGAAACTGCAAAAACAATAAACTAGATCAATGAACCCAGGAGCTAGTTTTTTTTTTAAGATCATCAAAATTGATAAACCTGCAAGCCAGATTCTTCAAAAGAGTGAAAGAGAGAGAGAAAGGACTCAAGCAAAATCAGAAATGAAAGAGGAGAAATAACAACCAACACCCCAGAAATATAAAGGGTTATAAGAGAATATTATAAAAATTTATACCAATAAACTGTATAACTGAGAAAAAAAATGGATTGATTCCTAGAAGCATATTACCTTCCAAAATTGAATCAGGAAGAAACAGAAAATTTGAATATACATATTATTTACAATGAAATCAAATAAAAAACCTCCCAGCAAACAAAAGTCAACTATCAGCTACCTTGACAGGTAAATTCTACCAACTTTTAAAGAAGAGTTAATACCTTTTCTTGTCAAACTATTCCAAAAAAATATAAGGAAGACTTCTAAATTCCTTCTGAGTCCAGCATTAACTAGATAACAAAACCAGATGAAAACACTACAAAAGAGAGAAAAAGAGAGAGAACTACAGGCCAATAGGGGCACCTGGGTGGCTCAGTCAGTTAAGTATCAAACTTTGGCTCAGGTCATGATCTCACAGTTCTTGGGTTTGAGTCCCATGTTGGGCTCTTTGCTGATAGGTCTGAGCCTGGGGCCTGCTTTGGATTCTGTGTCTCCCTTGTTTTCTACCCCTCCCCTACTCACGGTCGGTCTGTCTCTGTCTCTCTCTCTGTCTCTCTCTCTCTCTAAAACAAATGAGCATTAAAAAAAAAAAAAGAACACTAGAACTGATAAATGAATTCAGTAAGGTCACAGGTTACAAAATCAATATACAAAAATCAGTTGCATTTCTATACACTAATAATAAAGTATCAGAAAAATTAAGGAAACAGCCTCCTTTATAATTACACCAAAAATAATAAAATACCTAGGAAAAATTTAATTTCATGGACTGGAAGAACAAAAATTGTTAAAATCTCTACACTAACCAAAGTACTCTACATATTTATCAAAATATGTACATATAATACATATATATCAAATACATATGTATGAAAATACTATTTGTCACAGAACTAGAATGAATAATCCTACAATTTGTATCGAACCACAAAAGACCTGGAAGAGTCAAAGTAATCTCAAAAAAGAAAAAAAGAAAAAAAAAAAACAACGAGATATCACAACCCCAGATTTCAAGATATACAAAGCTGTAGTAGTGAAAACAGTATGGTAGTGGTCCCAAAAGAGACACATAGATCAACAGAACAGAATATGGAGTCCAGAAATAAACCCAAGACTGAAGGTCAATTAATCTTTGACAAAGGAGGCAAGATATGCAATGGTAAAAAGACAGTCTCTTCAACAAATGGTGTTGGTAAAACTGGAGAGCAAAATGTAAAAGAATGAAACTGGATCAATTCTTCACAGTATATACAAAAATAAACTCAAAAGGATCTAAACGTAAGGACCTGAAACCATAAAAATCCTAGAAGGGAACACAGGCAGTAATTTCTCTGACATTGACTGTAGCAACTTTTTTCTAGATATGTCTCCTGAGACAAGGGGAATAAAAGCAAAAGTAAACTACTGGGACTTCATCAAAATAAAAAGCTTCTGCACAGAAAAGGAAACAATCAACAAAACTAAAAGTCATCTCCCATTCCCTAGGGAGATAATATTTATAAACGACACATCCAAAAAGGATTAGCATCCAAAATACATCAAGAATTTATACAACACCCATGTAGACCTATAAAGCGAAAAATTTTATTAGCCCTGGTCATGATTATATCACCACTACCACAGTTCCTGGCACAACATAGATTCTTATTCCTTCATTCAACAAATACAAACTGAGCACTTTCTGTATTCTAGCCAATGATAAAGGCACTGATTATAAGAGTGAAAAAAATAGTTAATATCCCTAATTCTAGTTAACTTACATCCACTGAACTTATATTTTAGTGACGGTTGTCAAGAAAAAGATATATAGTTTATGTTACCCAAATCAAGGTTACAGGCTTACCTGACCTGATATACAACAAGGAACAGCTAAAGACCAGGTAATATCTTGAGGCAAAGCATGTTTCTGGTTTTTATAGGGCAAAGAAGAAAGCATGTTTCATTGTTGTTTGATTAAGTTGCAGTTTCCTTTGTGTATAAAGGCTGGACATATTTGTATTACCCCAGCTTCATGTCACTTACTTGGGATTATAGCAATTTCAAAATAGTCCCTTTGAGAACTTTGTAAACCTTGCATGAAAGTCTTTTCATCAAGGACTCAGGGGAGACATAGGTAGAAAGAAGAGAGGGATTGTGTTGTGGGGAAAGGGAGAGGGGGTATGCCTGTATCATTTCTGTTTTAATTATTTTACAAAGGATAATTAAAATTTTTCTGAGTGTTTTACAAAATTGTATTTTCATGCTAAATGTTATAAATTCTGTTCATTTAATACAACTACCTCATCAGGAGGGTTACAGATGAGAACACAAGTCATACAGAGGTGACTTAACTTACCCAGGGTTACATACCTAGAAAGTTGTAGAAGCAGGTTTCTAGAAAATCTATGCTCCAATTCACTTTGGTTAACCAGTCCTGAATAAATATTCTTGAATAAATGAACAGTGAGCATTTTTCCTTAGAATGAAGAAACAAATTTTTCTAAAATCCCACAATCCTAGTCAGGTATTTTACTGCCAACCCAGTTTTAAGAAGCTGATCTGCACACTGCTGTATTGGATCTACTTGGTATTCAGGACTTGAGGACTGATTCCAATCTCCCTAGAATTCTTCTCTAAAAGACTATCTGAAGAATACTAATATAAATGAGAATTATTTTATATCTTACAGCTTAAAATGGAAAGCATAATACTATATAAATAAAATATTATAGATAGCACTTAATTAAACATAAAAGCAATTGTTCTTTTTTATTATATCATTAATAGACATTGAAATTTCTTGCTTGAAGAAAAAAATGTTAAATGAAGTAGTGACATTTGAGTTTAACTGTAATGCAAAATATGCTTCCACATCAGTAAAATGTAAGTTAATGAACCTAGTTCTTCCTTTTTTACTCTTAGGACATCTCTCTTGAGATGTTTTGGGGTCCTTCTTAGACTGATCAGATTAGGAAGTTGACAAGAAATCACATTCAATTTTCAGGGTCTGCTGGCATGACACATCCCATGAACTTGTCATCCAATATAGCAGAAAATGAAGAAGAACAATCTGGAAACCTAAATTCTAGTTTGTATCCTATTTGCTTGATGGCGCTGAGTCAAGACACTTGACTTTACTTACCTTTTCTGTTAATGCTTTGGAGTCATCAAAGAATGTTGAAAAACCTTCTATGAAAATGTAAAAAAGCCTTATATACTCTAATAACATATATAATTTCACACACAAAACATATACACATACATGTAAAGTTACAAAATTATACCTGTCCTCACTGTTAAGTACATGATTTAAGGAACATTTCCTAACCTCTTAGTATCTACCTAGTTTTCTTATTTATAAAATAAATGTATCATCTAACTACCACTAAGATCATTTTAAAACTCAAACTTTCTAGATGTACAAGAAAGAAGATCATATAACTTTGAAAAACAGTATTAGCACAAGAGAATGGCTTTGTTCACTGGGCTTCTATAAGCTTACCCATCGGGGTCCACTGTTCCCCATCAGGATCCACAATAATTTATATTCCAATAATTTTTCATTTCAGTAACTCTCCTCATGAGTGTCAGTCATTCAAAAAGACAAATCTGACATTGTCATGTAAGTTCTATACAACTATATTTTCAGCCACAGGGAAAAGCTCAAATTCTTTAGTAAGACATCAAACATTCCCTGTACTATGCCTACATTTCCAGTATCTTCTACTATAAGTTAAGTTTATTCTGAGAGGGAGAGACAGTATGTCTGCATGAATGGGGGAGGGACAGAGAGTGAATATGCTTCCATATAAGTAAAATGTAAATAAATGAGCCTAATTCTGTCAGCGCACAGCCCTATGCAGGACTTGATATCAGGAACCATGAGGTCATGACCTGAGCTGAAACCAAGAGTTGTATACTCAACCAACTGAGCCACCCAGGTACCTCATTACTACAATTTTCTAACCTTAATCTTTGGGGTGAAACTCCATAGAGATTTAGAATTCATACTGAAAGATTAGATTAGGTTTAATTATAAGATAGATGGAAAGCAATTGGAGGGTTTTATTTCTGAGAGTGAAATAATTGTTTAATTTAAAAAAACACCTTTGTTTGCCATGTAACCATTGGATTAGAAAGTAAGAAAAAAAGAATAGTAGCAACAATTTAATAATTAATAATAGTTAATAATTATTGTGGTTTGCACTAAGATAGTGGAAAAGAGATGGAGAATATGGACAGATTTGAGATATATTTTGGCAGAATACTTGATTTTAGATTGAATGTAAGACAATAAACAGAACTGTCTTGAGTATATAGAAAGACAGCAGTGTCATTTACAGAGAGAAGGAAATTGAGCTACGTCTAGATTCGTCATGTGGAGTTTGATGTGCCTGTCAGACATACAACACAACTTTTAAGTAGATAGTTTAAGTTCAGTGTAAAGATTCAGAAGTTGGGGATGGAAAGCCGTCAACATAAAGAAGCTATTTAAATCCACTGAAACACTATGCAACACAGAGCATACACACATGATGACTACATGAAACCTCAAAACTAAGGCCTGTGTTGCCCCAAGATTTATTTCAAGAGGAGGAGACAGAACTAGTAAAGAAGATATTAAAATATTGACCAATGTGGTAAGAAAAAATAAATCAAAATATCCAGAGTCATAATAACTGCATTTGTTTCCTATTGGTGCTGAAAAAATTACTATAAATTTAGTGGCTTAAAATCACACAAATTTACATTTTACATTTCTGGGGGCCAGAAGTCTAAAACGGGTTGACAAGGCTGCATTCTAGGGAAGAATCTTTGTCTTTTTAAGATTCTAGAGGCTTCCTGCATTCATTGTTCTGACCTCTATTTCAGTTGTCACATCTTCTGGGACTACATATATCTTGTAAGGAATTTAAGACAACATTGGTCCTACTGAGATAATCCAGGATAATCTCCCCACCTCATGTTGCTTATTCTAATCTCATTAGCAAAGTCACTTTTACCATGTTAAGGTGTAAGCATATTCACAAATTCTTGGATTTGGATGTGTACACTTTGGGTCATTATTTAACCTGTCACAGTAGCAAAGAGATTCACATGTGCCATAAAGAGAGACTGTGGTAAACTATGTTAAATATTCTAGAGATGCTGAGTAAAATAAAAGAGAAGCGAATCTTAGATTTGACAATTTATAGGTCGCGGGGCTCCGCGCGGGGCTCAAATCCACAAACAGCGAGATCATGACCTAAGCGAAAGTCGGAGGCTCAACCGACTAAGCCACCCAGCCGCCCCCAACATTTTCTTCTTCTTGTTATCTCTGCATTCCAGACACTCTGAAATCCCTTTATTTCCCCAAATTCTCAAAGTTTTTTCAAGGCAGCCATTAAGACATTGTCCCTTTCATTAGAAATAAAGTTTCTCTCTTTGCCCAGCCAACTCTTATTTGGCTCATAGATCTCAGCTCTATTTTGCCTCATGGAAGCCATCTCAGTTCTTGGATGTAAATTCAGACCAGGGATCATTTACTTAATAGCACATATAAAGGTTTAAATATATACATTTTTAAGGAATTATATAATTAATGTCTATCACACCACTAAGCTATAAATTACATAAAAAGAGAACCAGTTTTTCAAATAACATATATATGTAAATAATAACCATATTTACATATTATGTATCATTCCTATTTTATACATAATGCACATGAATTATACTTTTATATATGACATATATATATTTTTTCCTTTTCCTTGATGCCTACAGACCTGTTAGAAGAATATATCTTGGAGCTGAATAGAAAAGGTGGGGAATTATGAAGGCCTGAAAGGAAGCAAAAGCTGAATAAAAAAATGTCACTTTATAGTTTTTAGCTGGTAATATATTGTTTCACTTTTCTATATTTATAATACTTCAAAAATAAATGGCTATCTTATCAACCAGCATTAGAGTTTTGTCACTTTTCTTTGTACAAGAATAGTTTCTAAATTTAAGTGTTCTGTTAAATAGTATAAAACTATGCTTTTAAATAAATGATATCTAAAAAAATTAAGAACAGATGTTGGTTAAAATTTTCAAGAAATAATAAGTTTAATTTCATACCTAAATTGAAAAGATTAACAATTTTTTCCCACTATAAACTGTTCAAAAGCAGTTCCTTTACAACTGAAAAGGGATAAACATTAATTAAATATACTTTATATTGTTGATATCTAAATACTTCCATATGCCTATACTTATATAGATACATATGTATACATACATATGTATACATACATATACAAATACATATTTGTATGCATGTATGTATATGTGCATGTAGATAATCAGCAGATATTTAGATGTGCTTGGGGAGTGTTATTTATTCTTTATTTATTTTTAAGGAAGACTTGGCAGTGGAAGGAATTTTGTCAATATTTATTTTAATTCTGCATCTAGACAAGTCCATTTATTCTAAGCAATATTGAACTTCTGATTTATAGAGAAGACAATTTTCCAGCACCTCCCATTGTTGCCACATTGTCATTCCACCTCCCATTTTCAATCCATTTGCTTTTCACCTCATGGATTCTATGCAACTATGCACAGTCAATTGCAATACCCTCCAGCATTCTGAAGTTCCCAATCAGTTAATCAGTTCATGTTTATAAACATATAACAGACTTCATGACACATAACCAAATGCATTTGAAATAATTAAGCCAAAATGAAAATTACCAAATGGCTGCTCAATTAAAAAGGACATGCATAACCCTTTTAAATATTGATTTTAATCCCAAAGCTTCAATTTTAATCAAAATTAACATGAAATCAGTTATATTTGTAAGAAAATTTTTCATAGTATTTTTTTTTTCCTTAGCTTAAGTCAATTGCTCTTAATGATGTTTTGATATTTGGTTTGGTTTGGTTTAACTAAAGTGTCATTGTCTAATAGTAAACATGCTTCATAGTGTTCAATAAAGTGTTGACTTTCATTCAGAACTGAGGAGCAGGCCTACTACTGAAAGGCTGCATTTTATTTAATACCTAACCTAAAATGCAAAAACCAGGGAGAAAAATGATATGAAAAGAAGGCAAACAGACTGCAGGGAAGGAGGGATTAACAGGCACACATTTCTAATTATAACTTGCAAAGCTTTAATTGTTCATTTTTATATTTTAGTCTTTAATTCACTATCACTTTGACAAGAACTAATAGTCACTAAAGGAATGAATTGTTGACCTGAACAGGACAGATAGCTTTCAAGGCTAAAAGAAATCCATCCTTATCCTTGATATTGTCAAGAGATTTTCTCATCTTATTACTGCCTGAATTCCCACTGTATGATTTGATTTCAATTTCTTTGCAACAGATCACTCCAAAATTTAGTACCTGAAGACAACAAATATTTATTATCTTAGAGTTTCTGAGGGTCAGGGAACTCGGGGTAGCTTAGCTGGGTGCTTAGGCTTAGGGTTTCTCTTGAAGTTGCAAACAAGCTGTTGACCAGGACTGTGATTATCTGAGACTTGTCTTGGCTTAGAGGAACTACTTCCAGCCTCCTATCTGTGGCTGTTTGAAGGAGGTTTCAATTCTTCTGTATGTGTATCTTTCCATGGCCATAACTCTTTTCTCTATATAACTGATAACATGTTAGATCATTATAAAGACTTCATCTCATCTAAAACACAGGTATAATTACCAAAAGCTGTACTGAAAAGACAGTGTGTTGGAAATAGGTATTGTCAGGGGTACTGTCAGAGTCTCAACGAAATCTATGAATAAGGAATCCCTCAAAAGTTGATTCTAAAAAGCAATGATTTTTCTGAGGCTTGAACCCTCATGAAACTATCCATCCCTCCCATAATCAATGAAAGAGAATGACATTGATTCTAATCTTACTACACCGTTGTTTTGTTTTCTAAAATTGAAGATGAGAATAAGGTCTTGCAGCTTGATTCCTACTTTATTAAATTCAGAAGAAAATAATCAGAAAGTTTTAGTTCCAAGCTGTGGTATTGTACGTTTGTGTGTGCTATGCTCCCATGGAAATAAACAAGAAAAAAGTATAAAACAAATGACAATGAAAAATAAATTCAAATTAGAGATTTGACCATTCTATGGAATTAAATTAACAATGTACATCCACCTTTTCAGTTTTTAAAAAATATTACTCAAAGTTTCCTACTTCCTTTATTCCCAGATTGGGGTTTCTAGCTTTTTATATTCCCTTCAGTAAATATCTTTCTCTCTTTTAGATAGATAAGTAGAGAGAAAAATAAATACATTTTACCATATCCCATATGCATATATATCACAGAAAAAGAAAAAAAATGATTCACATCTAAATAACACAGTAATTATGATGCAACTATATACAATTATAATGAACTATAATGGGATGGATAAAAAAACTTGTAAAGTGGTAACAGGAGGAGTATAACAGGATAAAGGTGGTGGATCAATCTCAAGCTCATTAGTTTTTCCCATGTTTCATATCAGGAAAGCAATACGATACTCTAACAATTTTTAAAGATGTTAAATAACCACCAGAAAAACTAAAAACAAACTATATATTTTCAATCTAACAGAGGAAGAATAGAGGAAATATAAATAGAGGAAAAATAAATAGCATGCCAATTAAAGAAAAATATAAGATGACAGAATCATGTCAAACATACATTTGAAAATCTCACTTAAAAAGAGCAACAATCTGGCTTCAAATTACATAAATGAAATGTATAAATCAAAGTTACATGGTAAGCTTTAAAACAAAAACATGGGCATGGAACACACCAATAAAACTCATTCAAAATAAAAATAAAATTAGGATATTAACATTAGACACAATGAAATGAAAGCTAATAGCATTAAATTAATGAAGTTAATAAATGATTAAGATATTTAAAATGAAAGAGGGGAAATTTTTATCAAATAAGATGCTGATTTAAGATACACAAAATTTATTTTACATCAACATTTGTAAACTGCAGAAAGGTTTAAGATTGATTTTCTAAAAATAATACAAGAAAGTGTATATGACATTTTGTTGCTTAGAATGTAAAGTACTTTTTCAAGCATGACTATGAGACCAGAAGACCAAAGGACATGTTTAACCTAATCGTGAAAGAATATTGTTAGTGGTTGCAACTTTTTCAAAGACAGTTTACCAGTATTTGATTGAGCAATTTAACTTCTTGAGTATTTGATTGAGAATGCACAATATAGCTGTATTTACCTGTGGTGATCCCTAAAATATATAATCCCTAATGCCTGATACCTGTGAAGTTAACTTATATGACAAAAGGAGCTTCACAGATGTGATTAAATGAAAGGAACTTGAGCTGATGCCACAATTTCAGTTCCATGAGACTCAGTTCAAACTCCTTGCCTCCAGAAACTGTAGGAGAATAAATTCCTGTTGTTTAAGCTACTAAATTTGTGGTACTTTGTCACTGTGACATGAGAAACTATTCTATTATCCCAAACCTTAAAGATGGGCAAGCAAAAATCCTTTTCTTAATGATGATTTGTTAAACAAAATCCCAAAACAAAGTAAATATCAACTAAGAGAAAATTGAAATAAATCAGTGAAATGGGAAACAGAAAAATACATAAAAATACAGAAAAAAATCAATGAAATATAATGCTGACTTCTCTAGAAGATCATTGAAATTTATAAAATTCCAGCCAGATAAAAAAAAGGTTACAAGATACAAATTACCAATATTGGGAATGAGAGAGGGCACCTAGCTGGCTCAGTTGCTTAAGCTTCTGACTCTTAATTTCAGCTCAAGTCATGATCTCATGGTTCCTGAAATCCAGCCCTCCATCAGGCTCTGGGCTGAAGGTACAAAGCCTGCTTGGGATTCTCTCTCTCCCTCTCTCTGTCTCTGCCCCTCCCCCTGCTCATGTTCTTGCTATCTCTCTCTCTCTTTCTCTCAAAAATAAACATACAGGGGCGCCTGGGTGGCTCAGTCAGTTAAGCGTCCGACTTCGGCTCAGGTCATGATCTCACGGTTTGTGGGTTCGAGCCTGCGTCAAGGCTCTGTGCTGACAGCTCAGAGCCCGGAGCCTGCTTCAGATTCTGTGTCTCCCTCTCTCTCTGACCCTCCCCTGTTCTCTCTCTCTCTCTCTCTTTCTCTCTCTCTCAAAAATAAGTAAAACATTAAAAAAATTAAAAAAAAATAAACATACATGGGGGGGAAAGGAGTGAGAGAGGTAACTTAACTACACAGTATATATTGGCATTAAATGAATTATAAGAGAATATTATGACCAAATTTGTCATAGTAAATGTTGGTTTGCAACCCTCCCAGGAGCCTTCTTATTGTAACCTTAAACTGGCCCTCACAGAGGGAGAGACCAAAGAAAGAGTCACTCCAGGTTGGCAGGTAGCAGTGTTAATACGCAAAAGAAACTGATATAGTAGGCTTGCCTTGGGTGGCAGCAAGACACATAGATCACTAGAACCAGCCCACCAAATCCTATAATTATATAAAGAGGTCCTAACTTGGTTTAGTCACATAAACTGTGCAGATGTTCTCAAGGGTTTGTCTTCAAAACAATCTCTGTGAGTAGGAAAGCAAGTGGAGCCCACATTCCAAGGACAGTGGAAAGGCTGAGGAGCCTCTCTGAATGCCTGGGTGCAACTCCTGAGTCAATCGACAGTCACATCCTTTTAATGACGTTCCCCAACAGTAAATCCAACAATTTAAATGAAATGGGCAAATTTCTAGGAAAATAATTATTAAAGCTTTCTCAAGAAGATATAGAGTCCCTGAATCACAGTATATCAAAGTAACTGAAATTCTAACAAACAACAAAAACCTTCCCTAAAAGAAAACTCCAAACACAGATCACAGATGGTTTCACTGAATTTTGCTAAACATTTAAGCAGAATACCAATTCTAAGCAAAAATCTTATAATAAATTTAAGAAAAATAAAAATAACTTGCAATTATTGTATCAATTGCCCCAAGTATGAAGACATTTCTTCTCTCTGATGAAAATATAATCTCCTGCATTACCTGCATGTAATCTCTCATGTTACAAGCCATATGTGAACTTTGGGAATTATCTGTGTTTCCAGGTTTTGACAATTCTTTGCTAGCTTGTAGAGTTTCCCATCACCGATATGTAGACGAGTATTCAGGCAGAAATCTTTAATTTTTTTAATGTTTTATTTATTTCTAGGAGAGAGAGAGAGAGACAGCATGAGCAGGGGAGGGTCAGAGAGAGAGGGAGTCACAGACTCTGAAACAGGCTCCAGGCTCTGAGCTGGCAGTCAGCACAGAGCCCGACGCGGGGCTCGAACCCACGAACCGTGAGATCATGACCTAAGCGAAAGTCGGACGCTTAAGCCACCCAGGCGCCCCCAGGCAGAAATCTGATGGATCCTTCTGCTGATCTCAGAAGATCTCTCTGCAAGCTCCCTCTTCCCCAAACCATACATCTGGCCTCTCTCAATTTCTGTCTCAATAATTCATTATCAGGACTTCTGTTTGAATTCTTTCTCTCTGCACGATGACCTAAAAACTGTCTTTGGCCAATATACTATGACAATCATGGAGCTAAACTAGCTTATTTCCCTTGTCTCACAGATCACAGCCATATTGAGTCCACTGCCCACAGCAAGAGTTCAGTTCCCATAGTAGTCAATCCTTCATGAGTCAAAGCAGAAATCTCATTAGGTTTTAAGAAATGAAACCATAATAAAAGGTACGTGACCCTCTAAGTGGGTATGACTTTAAGATCATAATTGAGAAGCTAGTCTCAACATACTCGAAAATGACTAATATTGATATGATGAAAAGTCCTTGATAAAGCTGACCTTAATGAGTAAGGCTTTGTTGATAACTTTCCAAGTACCTTTGCTAGCCTACAGACTATCTGAATTGTTATTAACATTTACAATTAGGAACTTATTATAAAGCAAGATGAATGAACTTTGACCCAATATAATATCTATCTGTATTATAGTAATGCTACCTATGCAAAAATGCTAATTTTAAAATTATGTGTCGGGGTGCCTGGGTGGCACAGTTGTTTAAGCATCCAACTCTTGGTCTCAGCTCAGGTCATGATCTCACAGTTGGTGAGTTTGAGCGCAGCATCAGGCTCTGCACTGATGGTGCAGACCTTGCTTGGGATTCTGTCTCTCCTCTCTGCCCTTCCCCACTCATGCACACTCTCTCTAAGTAAATAAATAAATAATCTTAAAAACTTAAATTATGTGTCAAACAAAATTTTGATTAAAAGAATAAACAATTATCTTCAGATATTATGTTATGGGAAGAGGCTCTACACAGTTGATTATTCCCTGGATTACGGCTACTGTAAAATGTAAAGGAGAAATAAAAGCTCTTTAAGAGTAGTGTTTTCGGTGTCAATTTTGTAAGCGTTTTGTATCTACTGTACTGATTAAATGAGTTGCACTGTTTCAGTATTGTAAGTCATAAATTATATTCTATTTATCTTCATAAAAAACTTCTCTGTGCTAAAATGTTTTTTTACATATGGCTGTAAGTCAGAAACAGTAGTTATAAATACCAACAGTCCCAAGGAACATGATAATCTTTCGTTTGTACAAGAATGCCACCTTCGGATCACTTGCTATTAGAAAGCAGTTTTTAAATATATGACATTTAGAAATACCCATCAACATGACCTTAAAGAAACTCATCCTTTTCCATGTTTCTGTGCATATTTGTGTATCTCTGTGTATATGTGTATTTATGTATTTATCTAATTAATCACTTTATCTATATATATGCTTACCAAGTATTTAAAAGTATAGCCTATATATCATCTGATTTCACCTATTTCACCTATAATTATGTATGCATTTCTAACATACATTTTAAGAATAAAATTCACAGTACCATTTTCACAACCTTGCAAAAATTAACAATTCTTTAATATAATTTGATAATACTTTTTCCCCAATATTTAATGAAATGTATTTTTCAAGCTTTTCCTCCCCAAAATGAGGTATACTTGTGGCACTTGATATTTATTTAAAACTCTTAATCTCTAAGAGCTTTCCCTTTTGAGATGTTTATTTTTTGAAGAAACTGCTCCATAGAATTTCTCACATTCTGGATTTGGCTGACTACATCCTCATAGTGTTTGTTGAACATCTTCTCCCACCTATAGCATTTCTCCCACACTGTTATGACTCAAATCATGAGGCTTGATTAGATCCATATCAATAATATTTATAGCAATGCAATTACCTTTTAAAAATCCCTTGCAGGGGTGCCTGGGTGGCTCAGTAGGTTAAACATCCCACTCTTGATTTCAGCTCAAGTCAGGTTCTCACAGTTGTGAGATCAAGCCCGTATTGGGCTGTGCTGGGCATAGAGCCTGCTTAAGACTCTCTCTCCCTTCCCCGTACCCCTCCCTCACTCCCTCTCCCTGTCTCTCTCTCTCAAAAAAAAAAATCCCTTGCAAATCATAATTCTAAAAGATTTCCATATTTGCCACATAAATTTCTGAACATTGAGGAAAAGGAAACAAGGCTTAGTTAATTAGGTCACTGACTAATCACATATTATAGATGCTGATAATAATAACTACGATACCAATAAGCAAAATCTCATTTATCACAAATTCATCACAGTGTCATTTAGCATTAACAGTTTGAACATATTTAAACAGAAAAAGTATATAAAGTATGTATTCTTCAGTTGAATAATGTTATTGAGTTCAACATTAAATAAGCATGATACTTTGACAATAATCAGCACATATAATAAATGTATAATGCATGTTATAAAAATAATGCTCAAGTCTTAGATAGATGCCCAAGCTAGAGTAAGAGGGTACTCTTGAGAGAAGTAGAGGAGCATAACTAGCAAATTTCACAGGGAATAAAGGAGGGAAATAAGGGGAAAAGAGAATAAAACAGACTGAAATTAACCTTCAGGCTCTAATTCTGGTAGCTCTGGTATGGGAGCAACTTGAATATTTTCTCTCCACACATATGTACATTGGAGAGTCACCACTCTTACACATTTTGAAGAAAACATCATGAAATATTAATCTTTGTGGGTTTTGTTTGTTGGTTTTATTGTTTTTTGTTTTGGTACTCATGTATTAGGAAGAGAACTTGCCTTGATAGAGTAGAAATTTAATGAAGAAGAAAGGGAAGTATTCTACTTTGGAGTTCCACAATAAGCTCTTGAATCCAACATCAGAAGAAAAACTGTAAAACTCTGTTCTGTTTTCCTTTACAAAAGCAAGATGTGGTAGAGAAAATAAGTTTCTTTAAAGAAGGGCATTGCATAAGCATTTGACAAAATACTGCAAAGACACTAGAGGAAAATCCATGCTGACCCACTCCCTTTGAACACCAAACAAATTTCATGTGAGCGGAAGGAAAAGAGGAGAATTGAATAATACGCAAGCATGCAAAAGGCAGGAGGGAACTGGAACAGACAGATCCTAGTGGATGAGATAACAGAAAACTAACGAGAAAAATTATAGGCAGTAGAGCCTGTAAGAAATGGCAATGTCCAAGTACTAAAATCAGCATCAAGATGTGGCCCAGAACCGCCTGGCATAAGGACCAGAAACCTAAATGGAGGACAAGCCAATGCTGGCAGTCACTATCACCATTCAAGTGACTACCACATATTACTTGCATTGACATTAATCATTCTCATTACTATTTGATTAGACTTTTCTAAACTGCTCCTTGAGTATTACCAGTGAGTGTATGTCCTGCATAAGTGAAATCTGCTCAAGGGTAGACACTCACCTGTGATTAAATGAACTGCTCTAAATGGAAATTCTCAATAGTCCTATAGCCTCAAAAAAAAGTATATAGATTTCATGATTCTCAAAGGCATTGTGGCAGTATGGAGAGGAAGGTCCTTGGGTAATATTTGACAGTGGTGAAATCCAATCCAATTACAAATGTAAACTAGTTACACATTAGACCAGCTAGTTACCCCCTGCTGACCTGTATGGGTCACCTTTCACTTCCTCTTTTCCACACAAACCTGTCTCTCTCATAGACTACAAATCAGCTCATCCCATGATCCTCATCCTTAAGTACAGAAGGCTCTGCTTCTGAAAAAATGACAATCTGAATTATACTAATATCACCTCTGATGCTAAGAATCCTACTCATCATCACTTGACTCTCCCATGCCTTGACAACTTGGCAGTCATGGGGACAGTAATAATAAAATTTATGAAATTTGTGTTGTTACACAATCTGAGAATATGAACAGGGGATTGATAGAAATAGTTAATGACATTCAATCACAGGTCCAAAATCAAATAGAAGTTAGAGGTAAAATTCTGTCATTGTATCTCTATCTAATTGGTATTGCACAGAGTAGGCTGATTGATAATACTGTTTCAGACTATAGATTAAGGTGCATGCCTTTTATACAATTCAATTCCCCATTCTCTGTGAGGGTGCACCTGGTGAACTGGAGCAATAAAGCATCACCACCGAGATGATTTTCATCCCAGGCAATTGTTGTACAGCACGGAACATTAATTATAGCTACTAAGGAGGAAAAGACAAGTGTCCATCAAACTCTCAGGCTGGAATAATTACCAGGATTGGCAGGTAAGATAGCATGGGTAAAGGTTCCCGGAATCTTTTTTTTCCCCTTTGAACATATCGAGGAGTAAGAGAAAACCTAATTCCTAGTCTTGCTGTTGTACCTAGAATTTGTATCACAGAAAGTTCAATTATTACATTTGCACTCATGTTAATATAATTTAACTTAATATTTAGGAACCCCTAATTTAGGGTTTGGTAAACCAAAGTTTGAAGTGCCTTTGTCACTTACTAACTTTCAGCAATGGGGTGGGCCTTTTGTTTGTCTATTGAACAAAAACCTCCTCTTCTTCCTTGGTAAGGGAACTTGAATTCTATTGACTTAGTTTGGTACTGTGTTAGCCTCAGTCCTCTGAAGGCAGAGCCTGAGACAAAGATTTACAATGTGATTAATGGAGAGATGCTAATTGCAGAGGTAAATAAATGTGAAAACGACAGAGTAAGGTGAGTAAAAGATCAAAAGCAATTCAACTGTGTGTGAGTGATGATGGTTGACTCACAGCAAGCTATGAAGAGACTATGACAGATTACTTAAAAAGTGTACTGATTCTATTTTAGAACATTTGTAAAGGGAAATCACCTCAGGGCAGTTCAATGAAGGCAGAAGGAGGAGGATATGCTTGATTCTCTCCTAACTCTCTTCCTTATTTCTCACTGATTGAACTTTACCTAACTGAGAGTTAGATTCTCTATGTTCTTGTATGTTGTCATTGGGCTCCACAGTAGCTACTCTGAAAGCCAGGCTCCATACTTCATCACAATCTGGAAGTAGAGGAGTGACATGAAGGGAACAGAGCACTTACCAAGAGAATAAAGGAAGGGGATAAAGGAATCTGAGAAGTTTGCACAAAGGTTTTGTCTAATACTGTGCCATTGTACCAAGCTCCAGTGAATAATTTATGGATGAATCAGGGTTGATATAAGTCATTCATAATAGTTCCCTTTACATTTTCTAGTGATTGGTTGAAAAGTCAGCTAGTCTTTGGTGTCAGTCTGTTAAAAGAGGCCAGGAAAATATCTTCCAATTTATAAGTGACAAGAGCAGGGAGAATTCTTACTGTTCTGTCTTTATCTTGAACACCTAGATTCGACCTAATCTAGAAGGTATAAGAGAAGAGTGACATCATGGTTAGGGGGACACAAGATCTGGTGATTTAGTTCAGATCCTGGCTTGTCATGTACTAGGTCTTGGGCAAGTTGCTTACCCTATCTGTGCCTCATTTTCCTCACCCATAAAATAATAATGACAGTAATGGCAATCTCATATTATCATAAAGACTCAATGAGCTAAGATATATAAATATCTTATAATGCAGTAAATGAGAAACAAAAATTATCTGTTTTATTTTACTGATGTTCTCAGTAATCCTAATGTTTATAGGTATAACTTATCTCCTTGAATATTGTGTAGATTACTCAACTTGGACAATCTCAGGTTTGCCTCAATGTGAGGCACTAATGAATGACACGATCTCAAATACCTGGGAAGTACTAATTTACCTGTAAAAGTAAATACTTTACCGTCTATTCTTTGAATAGAAGGGTGGCAATATATAAAGTATTTTGAATCCCTCGGAAGAAAGAACACTTACAAATCCAAGTTTTATTGTTTTTTCTCATAGTTCTTTTACCAAGTTATTGGTTGATTTGAAGCTTTTTGAAAAGCAATCTACTCCTCTCTGAACTTACATTTCCTCAGTAAAATTCTTACCCTAATGAAAAATATTGCTAAATATTACTTCTCTGAATCATCCTGTCATCCCTAATGTTAGTGTCCTATTTATCCACATTAGGCATTTCAGTATTTCAGCTGATTTATGTCTTGGCTAAAGTTCTTAGGAAATAAGTTCTTTTATTCATCTATTTATTCTCCTTTTAGCTTTTTGCCTTTTGTTCTGTTGCCTCAATGTTATCAAGAATATAGCTTATTCGTATTTCAGCATTTTCACTTAAACTCTTATATTCAACTTCATTTCATATTTTAAGATTGGAATTTAATAATTTCCTACTACATACTTTTTCTTTAATAAAGAAATCTCACACATACTCTTTTAAGGGCACAGATGAATATCAGTCTACATGCCATTGTCTCTTTTCATTATCTTTTAATCCTAGGTGAAATGTACTCTGATAGCAACTATCGTTGTCACCCTTTTAAAAAACTAATTCTATACTCATTCTAAGAAGATTCTTTCTTAAAAGAATGCCTTGAACATTGCTTTTTCCCAAGACAATTTGAGCCACATACTTTTTTTTTTTTTTTTTAATATTTTTATTTATTTCTAGGAGAGAGAGAGAGACAGCGTGAGCAGGGGAGGGTCAGAGAGAGAGGGAGTCACAGACNATTTCTAGGAGAGAGAGAGAGACAGCGTGAGCAGGGGAGGGTCAGAGAGAGAGGGAGTCACAGACTGAAACAGGCTCCAGGCTCTGAGCTGGCAGTCAGCACAGAGCCCGACGTGGGGCTCGAACCCACAAACCGTGAGATCATGACCTAAGCGAAAGTCGGACACGTAACCGACTAAGCCACCCAGGCACCCCCACATACTTCTTAATGGCTTTGCTATTCTGATAAAATATTTTCGAGAGTCCACTTCGATCTTTTAATGAAGGAAAAACTTCATCTGCAGAGTCAAGATGTTTAAGGCAATGGTAACACTAGTAAAATCTTTTGTGATGATCATGGTGACTATATGATTGTACCTTTAAAGAAGAAGGTTGGGTTTTAAATATATTTGAAATTTTGTTTTACCTTAGTAAAGATGATTATTTAGATTTCAAGAGAAGATGTACAAGATTTACTTGTCTTGTTCATAAAATGACCAAGTAATTACTTCTGTGCATTATGATTTGGAGCTTTTGTGCCTAATTATGAAACATGAACAACCAACGCTGAGTGAGCTTCAGGAAAATTATGAATAGACATTGCAAGGTGCATTATTACATTAAAGTAATAAGTACAGGGAGTGAGTAGGGTTTCTTAGGAAATTTTCAGTTATTTAGTGAACATTTTTTGTTATATAATTTCTATTTCTACAGATTTTGTAGTCTACTTTGAGGCTTTTTAGAGATCTTTAGGTCTCTTTTTAGAAATGACTTTTTCCAGTCTTGTCAAATTAGTTATTCTATTAAATTTTGACAATTATTCCAGAGCAATTAATTATCCTCCTTGATAATTAATCTTTCCAGTTGCTGTAGGTTTCCGACAAAAGCTGAATTCTTCCCCACAGACACTGAAAATACCTTTATTCTAGCAGGCTTTACATTGCTCTTTGTTTAAAAATCTGCCCCTCCTACTGCTCAAAAGCATGAATTCTTTGTATGTATCTTTACAGCAATGGTTCTTATATGCAATATTTAAAAATGTTTTTGAAAAATGGCAGAATACCAGAGCAAAATTATTTAAACAAAATAGGAAACATTGATTTTCATAAGTAAACAGTCTAGGGGTACATCTGATTTGAGATACACTTTGATTCAAAGGTCAAATCATTTTATTAAGGTATTATATCATCCCCCCATTTCATTCTCAAGCAGACATACCCCTCAGGCTAACAATATTCCTGGTTTAACAGATTTGTACAAGCTAACCCAGAGGCATTAAGCGTCTTATGTCTCAGTTATTCAAACAACATCCTGAGAATTGTAGTTCATTGTCTCTAATGACGTTTAATGTTTATAATGTGGCCAAGGACATGAAATATATTAATTTTAGAACAAGTCCATTGACCTCTCCTGATACAGCTAGTTGAGTCATTTTAGATCTGTTGGGGTTCTTTTTTGTTTGCTTGTTTTGAGGTGGTTTTTTTTTTCTTTTTTACTTTTATTTTTTGAGAGAGAGAGAGAGAGTGAATATGAGCAAGGGAGGGGCAGAGAGAGAGGAGACAGAAAATCCCAAGCAGATTCCATAATGTTAGCACAGTACCCAACACAGGGCTCAAACTCAGGAACCGTGAAATCATGACCTGAGCCGAAATAAAGAGTTGGACACCTAACCAATGAGCCACCTAGATGACCCAATTAGGGTTCTTAATTGTAGGTAAAATAGCATTATTGTTGTATTAGGCAGGAAGTTCTGTTTTTATTGTTTGTATAAGTAAGAAGCTTAAAATACTTTGACTAAGCTCCAGGATGAGCTTCTAGATAGAACTGCAATTCAAAATTATCTAAGCAGGAGTAGTAACACTGTTAGCAATACTGAAACTAAGCTCCCTCTACTTCCGTAAAGAGCTGTCTCCTCCCCCAACTCCTTTACAACTGTATATCCTCGCTGCTACCTGCACAGGCACAATGGGTCTCACACACACGGCCACCTCCTTCCTCAGCCGTTTTCTGAATATCAGTCTTATTTTTTTCTTAAATAGTTCATTGACAAGTTGGTTTCCATATAACACCCAGTGCTCATCCCCACAAGTGCCCTCCTCTATGCCCATTGCCCACCTTCCCTTCTTCCTTCACCCCCATCAGCCCTCAGTTTGTTCTCAGCATTCAAGAGTCTCTCATGGTTTGCCTGCCTCCCTCTCCCCCACTATTTTTCCCCTTCTTTTCCCTCATAGTCCTCCATTAAGTTCCTCCTAATCCTCCTATATGTGCAAACATATGGTATCTGTCCTTCTCTGCCTGACTTATTTTGCTCAGCATAACACCCTCAAGGTCCATCTATGTTGCTACACATGGCCAGATTTCATTCTTTCTCATTGCCATGTAGTATTCCATTGTATCGATATACCACATCTTCTTGATCCATTCATCAGTTGATGGACACTTAGGCTCTTTCCATGTTTTGGCTATTGTTGAGAGTGCTGCTATGAACATTGGGGTACATGTGCCCCTATGCATGAGCACTCCTGTATCCCTTGGGTAAATTCCTAGCAGTGCTACTGCTGGGTCATAGGGGAGTTCTATTAATTTTTTTGAGGAACCCCCATACTGTTTTCCAGAAAGGCTGCACCATTTTACATTCCAACCAGCAGTGTAGGAGGGTGTCCATTTCTCCACATCTTCGCCAGCATCTAGAGTCTCCTGATTTGTTCATTTTAGCCACTCTGACAAGTGTGAGGTGGTATCTCAGTGTGGTTTGGATTTGTATTTCCCTGATGATGAGGGACACTGAACATTGTTTCATGTGTCTTTTGGCCATCTGGATGTCCTCTTTGGAGAAGTGTCTGTTCATGTCTCCTGCCCATTTCTTCACTGGATTATTAGTTTTTCAGGTGTGGAGTTTGGTGAGTTCCTTATAGATTTTGAATACTAGCCCTTTATCTGATATGTCATTTGCAACTATCTTCTTCCATTCCATTTAAAACAGACATATTTAACTGATGGCAATTAAGTCACATGTCTGCTCATCAGCACACAAAAGTAATAATAAAAATAGTTGTTTGGTTCTAAAATAGGAAAGCAGAATGAACACTGAAGAAATACCTAGATGTTCAGAGGTTGTTAAGAGACAAAAGGCAATTGCAAGTTATGCAAGTATATCCCCATTCAAACACATGGACTAATGTTGAGGAATGCTTATGCCCTATGGAAAATCATATTTTTTCTTTCTTTTTTTTTTTGTAACCAGTGAATAAATGATAAACGCCATAGGCAATAATAATAATAATAGTGGTATATTACATTATTTTAATGTGTCCTGAAGTAAACATATAACATAGTATCCATTTGTTGAATGAATCATTCACAAAATAAAATTTCATTTAGTATATATGTAAAACAAAACCAGATGTTGTGACATCTTGTTTTAGAGTACAGGATAGGCAAGCAATGACATCAGCATAAGTTATAACAATATCAGTATAGGACACAGAACATTTTTAGCTATTATCAGTATATTTAGAGATAAAGAAAATTACAAAGCATAAGAAAATAGAAATTTGTCATGATTCCAAAATGACAAATCTTAATATGAATTCTTCCCAGGGTTACTTAGAGAAAATGGCATATTTTATGGATTTAGGGGAAATCAGTAAATTTATTTAATTTAGACAATTAAAATTATTTAAAATTAAATAATTAGATACTTATTGGGATGAACACTGGTTATTGTATGTAAGTGATGAATCATTGGGGTGCCTGGATGGCTCAGTCAGTTAAGCATCCGACTTCTGCTCAGGTCATGATCTCACAGTTCATGGGTTCAAACCCTACGTCAGGCTCTGTGCTGAGAGCTATCTCAGAGCATTGAGTCTGCTTCAGATTCTGTATCTCCCTCTGTCTCTGACCCTCCCCTGCTCATGCTATCTCTCTCTTTCTCTCTCAGAAATAAATAAAATATAAAAAAAATGTAAGTGATGAATCACTGAATTCTCCTCCTGAAACCAATATTACACTATATGTTAACTAACTTGAATTTAAATTTAAAAAAATAAAGAATTAAAAAGCATTTAAAAATTAAAAGATACATACAAGATTTTTAATATTATAGTCACATATTAATAATTTGCCCCAAAGTAGGGAGCTGAAATTTTGGCTACATTCTGACTCCTTGGACTCAGAAATTACAGCAGATTTCAAGACTCAGCCTCTCATTTTCCCCTAAGATACAGAAAAACAAGTAAGTCCAGAGACAAAATGATATCTTCAGATACAAAAATATGTTGGCCAAAACTAGCACTTAATTCTATTCATGTCATGAGACATGTTTTTTGTTTTTTGGGGGTTTTTTTTGCATTAAATCTGAATAGTAACATCATGGATTCATGAGAAATGGAACATTAATAAAGGGAGTTAAAAACACAGTTATATGGAAAGACACTCCACATTCATGGATTAGAAGATTATTATTAAAATGTCTATACTAACCAAAAATTCAATGTAATCCCAATCAAAATCTTATTGGCATTCTTTACAGAAACAAACTCTAAGACTCAAATGAAGCTACAAAAAGATTCCAAATAGTCAAAGAACTCTTCACTAAGAACAACAAAGTTGGAAGCGTCACACTTCCTGATTTTAAGACTGACTACAAAGCTACGGTAATCACAATGGAATGACACTGGCATAAAAATAGACATATGAACAAATGCAAAAGAATAAAGACACTAAAACAAATCCACGCATCTTCAGTTAACTTCAACAAGAATGCCAAAAAACACAAAATGGAGAAAGAACAGTCTGTACAATAAATATTGCTGGGCAAAATGAATAACCATATGCAGAATAATGAAACTGGCCTAATATTTAACACCATATACAGAAATCAACTCAAAATGGTTTACAGACATAAATGCAAGATCTGAAACCATAAAGCTTCTAGAAGAAAACGTATGAGAAAAGCTTCCTACTTTGGTCTGGACAATATTATTATTATTTTTTAGACAGGACACCAAAAATCACAGACAACAAAAGCATAGACAAACCCAATAGCACCAAACTAAACAGCTTCTGTACAGCAAACAGACTGAAAAAGCAAACTATACAATGGGGAAATATTTGTAAACTATATGTCTGATAGTTAATATTCAAAATATCTAGGGGACCATATAATTTAATAGAAAAAAAAAAACCTTGATTTTAAAATGGGCAAAGTATACTTCCTTTTCTTTTTTCTTTTCTTTTCTCCTTTCTTTTCTTTTTCCTTCCTCCCTCCCTCCCTTTCTTTTCTTTCTTTCTTCCTTCCTTCCTTCCTTCCTTCCTTCCTTCCTTCCTTCCTTCTAATTTACATCCAAGTTAGGTAGCATATTGTGCAATAACGATTTCAGGAGTAGATTCTAGTGATTCATTCCCCACATATAACACTCAGTGCTCATCCCGTTCAGGGTCTTCCTTAACGTCCCTTGCCATCCCCCCACCCACAACCCCTCCAGCAACCCTATTTGTTCCCCATATTTAAGAGTTTCTTATGTTTTCAGAGAAGGACAGCTACCATATGTTGGCACGTATAGGACGATTAGGAGGAACTTAACGGAGGACCGTGGGGGAGAAGAAGGGGGGAAATAGCGGGGGAGGGGGAGAGAGACAAACCACGAGAGACTCTTGAATGCTGAGAACTAACTGAGGACTGATGGGGGTGGGGGGGTGGGGGGAGATGGGCATGGAGGGGGGCACTTGTGAGGATGAGCACTGGGTGTTGTATGGAAACCAACTTGTCAATAAACTATTAAAAAAAAAAGATTTTCTTATGTTTTGTCCCTGTTTTCATATTATTTTTGCCTCTCTTTATCTGTTTTTTATCTTAAATTCTACATATGAGTGAAGTCATATGATGTTTGTCTTTCTCTGACTAATTTCACTTAGCATAATACATTAGTTCCACCCACGTTGTTGCAAATGGCAAGATTTCATTCTCTGCCTTTGGGGGCAGAGAACATTTCTTAATAATATATACAAATATGAAAAAGTACCCAATTTCACTAATTATCAGGGAAATGCAAATTGAAACCACAATGAAATATCACCTCACACCTATTGAAAGGGCTGTGATCAAAAAGACAAGAGAAAACAAATGTTAGAAAGGGTGTGGAGAAAAGGCATTCCTGTATACTGTTGGTGGGAGTATAAATTGGAAGAACCATTACAGAAAAACAGTATAAGTGTCCCTCGAAAAATTAAAAATAGAGCTAACAGATGATCCAGCAATTCTACTTCTGGGTATATATCCAGAGAAAATGAAAACAGTATCTCAAAGGGATATCTGCATTCCAATGTTTATTTTAACACTAGTCACAAGAGCTAAGATATGAAAACAACTTAAATGTTTGTTAATAGATGAGTGGATTTAAAAATGTAGTATATACATATAATAGAATATTATTCAGAATTAAAAATGAAGGAAATCCTGTCATTTGCAACAACATGGATGAATCTCGAGGCTACTATGCTAAGCAAAATAACCCAGATGCAGAAACACAAATTTTGCATGACCTCACTTACATGTGGAATCTAAAATCATTAAACTCATAGAATCGGAGAGCAGAAAGGTAGTTATCAGGGGCTTCAAAGAGGTGGAAATGTGGAGATATTGGTCAAGAGCTACAAAGCCTCAGTTATGCAACATGATTAATTTCCAGAGAACTGATATACAGCAATGTGACTATAGTTGACAATGCAGTATTATATACTTGAAATTTGTTGTAGAGCTTGAGTATCCTCACCACAGAAGAAGTAGGATAAGGGAGAGAAGGAGAAGAAATTAAAAAGAAAAAGGAAAATAAGGTAAAGGTATGAAGTAATAAATTTGTTGATTAGCTTAGTTGTGGTGAAAATTTCACCTGATTTGCTAGTTAGGTTATTGAACTTAAATATATATTATTTTGTCAGTTATATCTCAGTAAAGCTTAGGATGGGGTGGAGTACAAAGAGGCATGATGGGAGATTCTGCTTAAGCATGGATCTTAGAGCTTAAAAGAAAATATTTTCTTCTCATGTGATCATGTAGTTGAAGGTATTTAAAGGAATATCCTCCCAAATGTTCCTAACCTTAACAGGCTAAGTAATGTCAGGTACAGAACAAGTAAGATTAGCACTCTGGTTTTAGGGGGTTAAAATAGTTCACGTGTACCATTTTTGCTTTAGGTGATAGGAGAAAAATGCTTTCCTTTCTACTTTTTTTTTCTTTATTATCATATAGCAAGACATTTGATTTGAAATTCCAATAGACAGGCTGAATTAAGCATTTATCTTTTAAGGGAAAAAAATGGTTGCAGTAGGTGTTGGACGAGGTATTTAGGTATTAATCCTGGGTGGAAGATTTGGACATAGATCATTCAAAGTATACCTTAAACAAATTTATCCTTTTAAAAAATTTTATATTTTCCTCTAAGCAAGAAAAGCAGTAGATGATGAGCTTGAATAAGAAAAATACTTTTGGGTACTTGGTGGCCCAGTCAGTAGAGTGTCTGACTTCGGCCTAGGTCATGACCTCGCATTCATGGGTTCGAGCCCCACATCTATGCTGTCAGCTCAGAGCCTGGAGCCTCCTTTGGATTCTGTGTGTGTGTGTCTCTCTCTGCCCCTCCTCTGCTTGTGCTTGCTCTCACTCAAAAAATAAAACGTTAAAAAAATTTTAAGAAAGAAAGTGATACTTATTCATCTCATAATTTAAGAATTACTATTATTTTACTTCAACTTAACAAGTACTCAGTATTTTTTAAAGATTTTTTTTTATTATTTCTAAATAATTTCTATACCCAATGTGGGGCCTGAACTTACAACCCCAAGATGCTCTACAATTAAGCCCCAGTAGTATTTCTTGAAGAGTATAACATTATCATCATAAAATAGTCTACAAATAAAGTGCTCCATGATCATTTAGGATTGGGGGAAAGGCACATAACATAATCCTCCAGTACAGACATACATTAAAGCCTGTATAAATTCCTGCCAAAAACCTATTATATTTAGACAAATTATGAGGTTTTATCTCCTTCACATAAAAGCCCGGGTAAATCTCTGTTATCTAGCTCTAGATAGAATTTTGAATTAACAAAATTCATTAATTCAACTAAATTTATTATGAGTCCTTAATGTGAGAACTCAGTGACACAGTCAAAAACAAGAAAAAAACCTTAATTACTCCATTTACTATGTAAATTTAGAAGAAAAGCCATCTATACATAGATTCAAATTCTACTTGTTCACTAATATTTAATCATTGCTTCTATATCTCACTACATAAATCTCTTCAGATAAAGGAAATAGTTAACAAATTATATTTTTATGATAGCTACTAGTAGTGAGAAATTATTAGGATTCCATAATTTAAACTCTTGAATTCTCAAAGCAATACTTTGTTTTCAGGACAGTAAGCTTTGATGCAATCATATGAAAGTATAGAATCACATTTTTCTCAAAAAAAAACATTTAAAGTATTTAAAGTATTTCCACTTGACAAAATAAATTTAACTAGAAAGAAACCAATTAACCAAAACATATTTTTTACTCTTTAAAAGTCATCAGTGATTTTTTTCACCAACAAGAACATCTCTCTTGAAATTAATTTTTGATTAAGTGATTCAAATCAAACTATTAAACACTCTGGTGGATATAGAAACAGAGATACTGGATAGTAGCACTTTTTGAATTTAAATATAGAATAATAAGATTTAAATTAAAGTTTCCAATGATGCATTTAATTTAGCTCTAATAAGATTTTGGCAATGTTAAATAAATGCCAATGAATTCCTAAAGTCATATTTCAATATACAATAATAGCTATGTGTATTATTTAAATGCATTTAAAATTCTTAATACCGGTTACAAAATTCAGAATTCTCTGAGTGTTGTAGTCAGTATGATGTAGTACAGAAAACTCAGGAATAAGACTGGAGGTGACTAACTTCTAGCTAATTTGACTAGATCAGATGCTAAGTGATTCTGAATATTAAATCCTTCAAATAAGTACCAAATTTCTGAATTAAAAGAACAATATTGGCATATTTATAGGCTAATATTGAAAACAGCTACTGATTTCTGCTGACCATGGAACTTATGAAATCCATTCTCATTTTTCTTAAGGTGTTCTCAAAACTCCGTTCCCTAGCAAAATGAAGGCACTGAAGATAGAGCACCCCTTTCTCTTTTCTTGGCCTGGCTGCACATGTCTTGTCGCATCAAATGTGCTTCTACTTTAGAAATGTGCCTAACCTTAGACAGGATATATGGTTAAATGTTCAACATCACAAATAAATCAGTAATGTGGTTCCATTGTACAATACACTATACACTTAAAGGCACAGTTTTCACATTTCACTGAAATGTGAACAGTTTAATTTTCAGGAGCTCTTTTTGACCACAGGTAGCACCAAATTAGTTGATTAGGTGTTGCTACATCCAACCAGAAATGAAAATGCAATTAAAAAAATGATCTTCATTTCTGAGATACTCAATTCTGTATTAAAGTCAAAGAAATCACACCCCTTCCTCACCACCCACCCACACATGCATACATTTTACCAAAACAGTAATGATGGGATAAATACCATTTGGGGTGGTCCAGTCTTACCAACCTTCTTTCAGTTCCTCTAAGAATTGCTTTCCTGTCTAATGATCTTTAACTGTAATATTTCCTCTGCTGGGCACATTTTCATTATCTCTCATATTCTAAAACTCCCAAAATATGCCAGTTTTCACTTAGAAAGCTCCAATTTCTCTTCATGGTGTCAGTTTGGTCATCACTGGTTCCAGAAAGCATTTTTAATTCCCCCTAAATCTCCTCTGTGTTCACGGAGTACTACACACTCCCCAAGCATAGCAGTTACTGCTTTACATTTTAACATCCTGCTTTCTGCTGTTTGTCTTACTGCTGTGTATATGCCCTACACTCTATGCCCTAGAATGGTTGGGGTCTTTTTTTTTTTTTTTTTTAAAGCAAACTCAACCCTCAACATGGGGCTCAAACTCATGACCCTGAAATCCAGAGTTGCATGCTATACTGACTGAGTCAGCCTGGCGCCATGAAAGGTTGGAATCTTGAGTGTTATGTTCATGGTATATCAACAACAAGGAATTTTATGCTAAATGAATGAATGCATGAATGATCAAAGTGAATAGACTAGAAAGTCTGAGACTGAAATAACGGAAGTACAATGGTGAGTGAGACCAGGCTGTCCAATGCGGATAGCTAATTTAAGGACTAAAGTTTCTCATAAGGCTCATAAAAGTAATTTTTAAGTGAGTATAATTTGAATACTTTTAAAAGCCTCATTAACTTTGGCACACAAAGACATTCTGAATTACTCACATTTCATAAGAAAACATCACCTATTAAAGAGTAGAAAGTACCAGTATACTCATTTGTGATGAGAATTTGTGTGTGCCATTTCTTCAGTAGGCCACCAAAAAGTCAAGTGTTTTATAGAAGTTAGTTATTAAAAAAAAAAAAAAAAAAGGCCTGGAGGACTACATATCTTCTTGAATGAAATTGAATAGATGTGTGTATATACATAAACATATGTATATATATTCTGTGGAAGAATTTTAATTATTCCAAAGTATATGTGATACTGAAAGATGTGTCTGAAAAGCTAATATAGACAATTTTAGTTCTCTTTCACATATTCTGACCATTGTTCTGGATATAATTCCATGGTAATATTTGCTCTGTTTGATGAATTATGGAAATCTACTGATTCTTGATGCTTTCTACCCTCCTCCATTTTGCTAATCAGTTTGATTTTAATTTTAATCATATAATTTACTACTAATTTTCATTTATCTGTTTCAGTGAGTTTTCTCTTTTTTAGTTTGCACATTTTTTTTCTCCATTAATATTGTAGAATAGTTTTTACTAAGAGAGGCTAAAGAGCTATATGGATTATTTTAAAAGAGCTTACTGAAATTTAAACAATTGAGTGTTCACTCCCCCAAACTCACAATATACAGTACCTATATTTATATATACTGACAGTGATAAAACAGATTTTAGAAGTTATTTTGGAATATTTTAGATCTTTGACCTTACTTTTGTGGTGGTTGCTTCAAGTTTTTATTTAAATTCTAGTTAGTTAACTTGTAGGTAATAATAGTTTCAGGAGTAGAATTTAGTGATTCATCACTTACACATAACACCTGGTGCTCACCACAAATGCCCTCCTTAATCCCCAACATCCATTTAACATATCCATCCACCCACCTCCCCTCCAACAACCCACAGTTTGTTCTCTATAGTTAAGATTCTGTTTTAATGGTTTGCCTCTCTTTCTTTTTTCCCCATGTTCATCTGTTTTGTTTCTTAAATATCATATATGAGTGAAATCATATGATATTTGTCTTTCCCTGATTCACTGCCTTCACTTAGCATAATATACTCTAGTTCCATCCATACGATTGCAAATGGCAAGATTTCATTCCTTTCTATGGCTGAGTATATTCTGTACTGCATATATATATATGCCCTCCAAGGGCAACTAGCAAATTGTATGTAAAATTATTTTTAAGGAATCATTGCCTATATATATATATATATATATATATATATATATATATATCCTTCTTTATCCATTTATCAGTTGGCAGACATTTGGGCTCTTTCCATAGTTTGGCTATTTTGACAATGCTGCTATCAACACACATGCATGTGTCCCTTAGAATCAGTATTTTTGCATCCTTTGACTAAATACCTCGTACTGCAATTGCTGGATTATAGAATAGTTCTACTTTAAAATTTTTGAGGAACCTCCACAACTGTTTTCAGAGTGACTGCATTAGTTTGCCATCCCACAAACAGTACAAGAGGGTTCCCCTTACTCCGCATCTTCACCAACATTTGTTGTTTTCTGTGTTGTTAATTTTAGCCATTCTGACAAGTGTGAGTTGATATCTCATTGTAGTTTTGATTTGTATTTCCCTGAGGATGAGTGATGTTGAGCATCTTTTCATATGTTTGTTGGCCATCTGTATTTCTTCTTTAGGAAAATGTCTATTCATGTCTTCTGCCCATTTCTTAACTGATTATTTGTTTTTTGGGTGTTGAGTTTGTGACTTTAAAAAAAAGATTAAGTGATATGAAATATCAAGCTATGGAGATTATTCAGTTTTTTTAAAGAAAATCATCATGCTATATACAATAGCATGGCAACTTAAAATCCTTTCCTCAATTGTGTCTAAATCACATATATGCAGGGGTGTCTGGTTGGCTCAGTCGGTCAAGCATCCAACTTCAGCTCAGGTCATGGTGTCATGGTTCATGGGCTTGAGCCCCGCGTCGGGCCCTGTGCTGACAGCTCAGATCCTGGAGCCTGCTTCTAATTCTGTGTCTCCCTCTCTCTCTCACCCTTCTCTGCTCACGCTGTCTCTATCTCCCTCTCAAAAATAAATAAAACATTAAAAAAAATTTTTAAATAAAAAAATCACATATATGCACACACAGAAACACACATATACTATCTATCAGCAACAATAAAAAAGTTATGATTCTAAAGAAGTAAATCTGATTTTGAGCATATATCAAAAAATCCTAAACTAAAAGCAATATTAAAAGAAATATTATCAAAAATGTAAGCCAATGTAGCATTATGTAACTATGCTTCCCATGGTAATCACTTTTCAAGCTATATATATATATGATTTTTTCATCTACAAAAGGAAAAAAAAATCTATTTTGGTATACTTCCTATATTTACTCATTCCTTTTTTTTAATTTTTTAAAATGTTTTATTTATTTCTAGGAGAGAGAGACAGTGTGAGCAGGGGAGGGTCAGAGAGAGAGCGAGTGACAGACTCTGAAACAGGCTCCAGGCTCTGAGCTGGCAGTCAGCACAGAGCCCAATGTGGGGCTCAAACCCACGAACCGCGAGATCATGACCTAAGCGAAAGTCAGACGCTTAACCGACTAAACCACCCAGGCGCCCCATGTATTTGCTCATTCCTAATACTGATTTGATTTCCCTGGACATTTAGAAAGAGTCCACTTAGTTTAAGCACATTATAATTATTATCTTAGGTAAATTGACCTTCTATCTTTGTTCCTCAATCTCAGTCATGGCTAGCTGAGCTCAATTGGCTATGGAACATTTAACCTAGCATTAGACATTAAATATTTTTAAGACACTGCTGGGCAGAATTGACTTTGTCCCTTTATACTAACATGCTCTGATTTCAAGTTTGTTATTTTAATATATACATAGTAAATAAGAGATTATTTCAATTAATGCAGTAGTATCTTAAGGAGGATTGCTTGGTCTTTAGGTCTTTAGTCTTAAAAAAAATGAGAATAACTGAAGAACGTTTGAACTATTTATAACACTTTCAGATTACAGAAGTTCTTAATTAAAATTATATGCAATCAGATTTAAAACTTGCTGGTAGAGTAATTCAAGATAACAAGCTTCCTAATTTTTCTTGTAGGATGTGAAATTTGGATACAGATCTCTCATTTCTTACTTTTTATTTTTCTTTTTTTTTTTTTATTTTTCTATAGTAACATCACAAGCAACAGACAAAATATTCCTAATGCACTCATAGGTGATTTCTTTTATATAACATCAACTTGGAATTTTATGCCAGGTAAAATTAAATTAAATTTTACAGTATTAAGAACACTCTAAAACTATAAAGAAACATAATATGTCATGCCCAAAGGCCTTCTGAAATAAAAGTAGACATAAAGACTGCATTAAAAAGACAAATCCTTTGAACATCATATCAGAAAATAGGGTAGTCTATTTCTCTAGGTCCTCAAGGCTAGAATTTAAACATGAATGCTACTGTTAAATGGCTCTAGCAATTATGTGCAGTAAGTACAAAGAAACTAGACATTGACAAAAAAAAAAAAAAAAAACTGCTCTCCCTCCAAGGGCAACTAGCAAATTGTATGTAAAATTATTTTTAAGGAATCATTGCCTAATACCTCTATTCAATAATAATGAAGTTAATTTAGTATCTAATACATGTCAGGGATTGTGCATAACACTGGTGAGACAAAGATGAACAAAGCAATCAAAGTATTTTAAAAGAACCCAAAAGAGAAACAAATTAATTATGTAATGACAGGAAGCCTTTTGAAATATATACATATAAAAAAATGATGGAGAGACCTGCACTGGCTTGCAAATGAGGTGTGAAGGAATAGTGAAGGAGTTCAAAGATTCTTTTGAGGGAAAAAAAAAAAAAGGTTGTTTTCAAGAAATAGAATATAGTAAATATGACTGAAGTACACAGAAAAGGAAAAAGTTGTATAAAATGGAGTTTCAGAATTACATGGCAGTCAGATCATATAGTGCTTATGAAAATTTGGCGAGGGGCTTTGTTTTTTATTCTAAAGGTAATGACAAATCACCAAAGTGTGTTTCAGCAGAGCATGATAACAAGATTTATCTCTAATCTCTGCCTCACTGTGGTTTGCGACTGAGAAAAAATGTGGATGATCAAAGACCAGCTAGAATATCCTTATTTTATAGTAATACAGGGAATCGATAATGGTATCTTGGGAGTGTCAAAAACACAGGAAGTAGAATTGGCAGGATTAATAATTTGAACTGATAGGATTTAAAGGATGACATAGAAGGAGTTTTTAAAGATGACTCACAGGTTTCTGACAAGACCAACTGGAGGTAATTACTAAGGTGGGGTATGACCATGAAATGATAAAAAAAATCTTACTTTCTGCTTACAATTTATTCACAACAAAGTTATTCTAGATGCTTCCCAACCAATAAGTATGAGAGACTAGCCCAATATAAAACAGTGATAAAACAGCCTTTGTTTTCTATAGTTAAAATTTAAGAAAGAGAGAAAACAAAATTTCAACATTTTCATTTTTAAAGATTTGGTGAATCATTAACATACAATGAGGATATACTAACTAATGCTATGAAGAAGAGTTGTTTTGTAAGTTTCTGTTTTTACATGTCCTACCATTGGCCAAGTGAAATGTTGGTATGTGTTCTGGTGCCTCCAGTATAGTTTTAATGATATCTGCTTATAAGTGGCTTTCAAAAGCATGGATGTGGCTGCAAAACCCTAGAAGGAAAATATAGTGTGAGAACAAAGAACAAAGATGGAATTACTGTTAAAAAACACCACAACTGTGAACAAATTAAGAGGAGCCTTATGAAGGAGAAAAGTACTAGAGTTTGAAAGAGAGAATGAGTTAATGATACCTTTAAATGAAGGGAAGGAGAATTCCAAAAGGCAGCATAGACAACTGTGTCATTGTGGTAGGCTGCCTGCAAAAATGTCTGTAATTATTCCTTTTTCTATAATCGCAGTCTTTTTTTCAGCTCTTCCCATTTAAAGTGGAATCTTTTCCCCATTCCTTGAATCTAGACCAGGTCTCTGACTTGGTGGGATAGAATGAAGGAAAAACATCACCATGCAGTTTTGTGTTTATGACTCAAAACATCTTGCTTCCTTTATTCCTTCTCTTCTCCCTTCACAATGTGAACAAGTCAAGCCAACAATCCCTTCTTTTTCTTTTTTTTTTTAACGTTTATTCATTTTTGAGAGACAGAGCACTAGCAGAGGAAGGGCAGAGAGAAAGAGGGACCCAGAATCGTTTTTTTTATTAAAATTTTTAAAATTTTTATTTTTTAAATATAATTTATTGTCAAATTGACTAATATACAATGTGCAATGTGTGCTCTTGGTTTTTGGGCTAAGTTCCCATGGTTCGTCACTATATACAACACCCAGTGCTCATCCCAACAAGTGCCCCCTCAACGCAAGCATCCATTTCCCCTCCCCCAACCCCCCTTAGTTTGTTTTCTGTATTTAAGAGTATCTTATGGTTTGCCTCCCTCCCTCTCTGTTTGTAACAATTTTTTCCTCTTCCCTTCCCCCATGGTCTTCTATTAAGTTTCTCAAGATCCACATGTGAGTGAAAACATATGATATTGTCCTTCTCTGATTGACTTATTTCATTCAGCATAATGCCTTCCAGTTCCATCCATGTTGCTGTAAATGGCCAGATTTCATTTTTTCTCATTGCCAAGTAGTATTCCATTGTATAAATGAATCACATCTTTATTCATTCATCAGTTGACGGGCATTTAGGCTCTATGATTTGGCTATTGTTGAAAATGCTGCTATGTACACTGGGGTACATGTGTCCCTATGAATCAGCACTCCTGTATCCCTTGGATAAATTCCTAGTAGTGCTATTGCTGGATTATAGGGGAGTTCTATTGTTAATTTTTTGAGGATCCTCTACACTGTTTTCCAGAGTGTCTGTACCAGTTTGCATTCCCACCAATAGTGCAAGAGGGTTCCCATTTCTCCACATCCTTACCAGTATCTGTAGTTTCCTGAGTTGTTAATTTTAGCTACTCTGACTGGTGTGAGGTGGTATCTCAGTGTGGTTTTGACTTGTATTTCCCTGATGATGAGTAACACTGAGCATCTTTTCATGTGTTTGTTGGTCAACTGGATGTCTTCTTTGGAAAAGTGTCTATTTGTGTCTTCTGCTCATTTCTTCACTGGATTATTTGTTTTTCAGGTGTTGAGTTTGGTAAATTCTTTATATATTTAGGATAGTAACTCTTTATCTGCTTTGTCATTTGCAAATATCTTTTTCCCATTCCATCAGTTGCCTTTTGATTTTGTTGACTATTTCCTTTGCAGTGTAGAAGGTTTTTATCTTGATGATGAAGAGGGACACAGAATCTGAAGCAGGTTCCAGGCTCTGAGCTATCAGCACAGAGCCTGATGTGGGATTCAAACCCAGGAACCACAAACCACGAGATCATGACTTTAGCTGAAGTCAGATACCCAACCAATTGAGCCACCCAGGCAACCCCCTAACAAAACCCTTCTAATGTCTGAGATCCTAGAGATTTGACCACAAATGCATATAAATGTATGTCTGAGTTGACTGTAGACAAAACAGACAAACAAACCCACCCAGTTAACATAAAAACTTATGACAAATAATCATTGTTGTTCTACAATTTGGTTAATGATACAATCATGTATTTCATTGAGTTTGAGTAAGATGAGGAAGAATATTGATCAGTGAAATCACAGAATTTGTCTTTTTTTTTCTGTAATGGAGGTATAAACAGAAGTCAGACTTTTGTAGTTTGCAAAGAAACTGGAAATTGGGGAAATGGATATAGGGTAGAATCAGGGCTCTGGGAACATTCTTTAGAGAGTGAACTTCAATCATTGGAGATTTGGAAAGGATTTCCCGGTAATATTAAATGCTCTCCAAGCAATTTGCAGTGATTCTAAACTCACCCCTACTGATGACTAGTAGATACTGGGATGGATGAAACAATCATGGTTTTATTTGTCTGAACAATGAAAATGTAACCTTTGAATGCAAGATGGAAAGAAAAACGTTATTAAGAAAATGGATTCAAAAGAAAGAATTTAGCTTTAAGGAAGGAAGGGGAGTGGATGACTTGGATTATCAGTATAGTTAATAAATGAAAAGCTAAAAAGATTAATAGGTCCAAATGTAAAAAAAGAAAAAGTTAAATATTTGTGAAAATATTCTGAATCTGGTTATCACATAATTCTCTTAACTAGAGAAGGAAACTGAAGAGCAATTATGTTATTTATCTTTCCAACGTTTACATAACTAAGCAAAAATTAGGACTGCATCCCATAAAATTCTTTTTACTCTACCTCCATTTCCATCTAAGAGCCCTATCACTGATGGTTGTTCTTATAAAATATTTACTGATGGGCTACAAAACTGAGTTCACTAATCAATGCTTCTTCCCTGAATATTTTTTTTTGTGTTTAGACATGTTTTAAGTACATCTCCATATTTGTAACAAGTAGGACTGAATAGCATTAATGAAAAGTATATTGATGTTTATGTGTATTCTTAATAGTAATGATATTCATATCCAAGGCAATACAGTTATTGACATTAAATTCCAACTCAGTTTAAAACTACATTTGATTGACTAGTATTTTAATTCACAAAAACCTGTTTATTAACATTATTTTTTCAAAATTTCAAAACTATATATATTTTATTAACATTATATTTAGGGCGATATATATTAGAAATGCCTTCATTTTGTTTTTCTTCATTAGAAATTTCAGCTTTCATTCTCTTAAGCTCTGAGAACTATAACATTGCAAGAGTCTACCACCCTGAGGAGATGTGAGGTGACAATTGTGATTAGGGAAGAGATAACACTGATGTTCCCCCTTTATTTGCATTTGACTCAGAAAACCTCAGGAGAGAAAAAAAGACAAATCTCCTTCAGGAAAGAGTTCAGACTGATTGAATTGTTAGAATTAGTTTGCTCAACACATCCTCCAGAGACATACATAAGTTATGTCATGAACCTCAATCATAGAGTAGCAAAGACTACCCGCTGTGCACCTCTAATGTGCAAGTTCAATGGCTATTTATCTTAATAACAACTCTCTGGTTTGCTAAAAGAGGCTGTACGTTAGGCAATATGATGTATCATCCTCAACTGTAACTATGTAGAGAAATATGGGTATAGAATTTGCAAATCTTAGCCTAATGTGAAAACAGAACGAAATTAGATTCAGTGGAAATATTTTGGGCAAAAGGTAAAGCATAAAATTTCACATGGCAAACAAATATTAAATGAACAAACAAGAAAAATTCTGAGGCAAATTAATATGTATATTACAAAGTCTTTTTCAATTTTAATCATTAGATTACTTGGCATACAAATTTTATATAGTTATTATGAAACATACACATTTATTCCCTTATATATGAACATTCCCATCACAAGTGATACTACTCAACATCGTTAGTAGTTCCTAATTGTTTTATTTCATGTTTAATGCCTGGTATTTTCATAGTTTTCTTTTTACTATTTAGCAAAATTTTGTCTCAGATTTAATCTCTTCAATCTCAGTGAAGTATATAAGTAACAACAGATTAAAGACAAACTTTTAAAAAATTGTATGTATTTTTAGGAATTATTAGGGGATGTTCTATGATAAACCTAATGTGCATATTACACCTCTATCTAGGTGCTATACAGTGCATAATTGCTCTGAGAAAGATTTCATTAAAGAAATCTTTTTGATTAACCAATTTTCTTCTCAAATTATTTACTGATGGAATACTATACCTCCATCCCCTTCTTCTTGCCACAAGTTACCAATTAACATTTTGCTGAAGGATATTTGTCAGAATATTATTGTGGGAGTGCTCGCTTCGGCAGCACATATACTAAAATTGGAACGATACAGAGAAGATTAGCATGGCCCCTGCGCAAGGATGACACGCAAATTCGTGAAGCGTTCCATATTTTTATGGCCAACAGACACATGAAACGATGCTCAGCATCCCTCCTCATCAGGGAAATACAAATCAAAACCACACTGAGGTACCACCTCACGCCAGTCAGAGTGGCTAAAATGAGCAAATCAGAGAACTCTAGATGCTGGCGAGGATGTGGAGAAACTGGCACCCTCCTACACTGTTGGTGGGAATGTAAACTGGTACAGCCCCTCTGGAAAACAGCGTGGAGTTTCCTCAGGAAACTAACACTAGAACTCCCCTATGACCCAGCAATAGCACTGCTAGGAATTTACCCAAGGGATACAGAAATGCTGAGGCATAGGAGCACATGTACCCCAATGTTCATAGCAGCACTCTCCACAATAGCTAAAACATGGAAAGAGCCTAAGTGTCCATCCACGGATGAATGGATCAAGAAGATGTGGTTTATCTATACCATGGAATACTACATGGCAATGAGAAACAATGAAATCTGGCCATGTGTAGCAACATGGATGGACCTTGAGGGTGTTATGCTGAGCGAAATAAGTCAGGCAGAGAAGGACAAATATCATATGTTTGCACGTATAGGAGGATTAGGAGGAACTTGACGGAGGAACAAGGGGGAGAAGAAGGGCGGAAATGGTGGGGGAAAGGGAGAGAGGCAAACCATGAGAGACTCTTGAATGCTGACAAAAACTGAGGACTGATGGATGTGGGGGGGAGGGGGGATGGGCATGGAGGAGGGCACTTGTGGGGATGAGCACTGAGTGTTATGTGGAAACTAATTTGACAATAAACTATTTGTAAAAAAAAAAAAAAAAAAAGAATATTATTGTGGGAAAATCTAGTTTAAAGTGTGATCACTCATAAATAATAGCTTCAAATGGGCAGAATACTTTTAAATTAAGGAACTGGAAAAGGAATTTATAACTATTGAACTCCTGGTATGTTCCAGATGCTGAGATGAGCACACTTTTTGCTATCATTGTTTAAAAAAAAAGTGGTGCTTTAAAAAATTATGTCTTGGAGATACAAATAGATAAAGGTGCTATTCCCACACATAACAAGGAAAAAAAAACTAGAAACATTGAAAACAACTTTTTTTTTAATATTCATTAGAGAACTGGAGGGCAAACAACTGACCCAAAATACGTAGTGAGGTATCCACCTATAGGCAGAAACGGGACCAGGATACCTATATACTTGGCAAAGACACCATGTAATGCCATAAAAGCCTGTAAGAATTCCCAATGTTCCATTTTGGGCTAGTGTAAAACAGTGAAGCATCTGGGGCTATAGACTGGGAAGGGAAGTTCCTACAGGAACTCTTCTAGATGATTAATGAGAAAAATGAGAGAGATTTCTGAAAATAACTTCTTGTGATACTGGCTGGATGAGAGGAATAGTGGCTGGTGTGGGAAACAAAGGCAAAAGAAAAAATTAAATTCCCTTGCTACTTACAGCCCACTGACAAGTCCTCAAAACAGAGAGAGTGACCTTTCTCTAGGAACTCAGCTGTCTCTGTGTTAATACTTAGCTAGAGGCAAAAGGCAATCTTAGCTTAACATTATCCTGACCACCAGGAGCCTGTAAGTCTACTTGAAAACAAAAAATTCCTTTGGAAACTTCCTTTATCTCTACCTCCCCAAATTTGTTAGCATTAACAATCATTCTCCAAACATGATTAACATCTGAAGGGTCTCATAACTATGGTTTTATTAGACAGTAATTAATGACCTTGACCTTTTCCTAACAATAGTTAGACCCCTCAAGGTCCTAGAAATATTGATTTCAAAATTCCTTAGAGACGTACACTATCCCTCACCCCCTCTTAACTAGAAAGTATGTAATCAATTTCTCCTCACAATCTCAGTGAAGCTCTTTCTGCCCACAGGTCCTGTCCCCATTCTTTAAAACAAAAAAACCCAAACAAACAAACCAAAAAAACACCTTTTTGCACCAAAGACATCTTAAGAATTCTTTCTTGGCCATTGGCTCTGAACCCCAACATTTCCACATCAGCAACCACTGACAAAATCCTCCCAGAATTATCTCTATGACTTCCTCTTAGAACAAAAGGAAGGAGAACAATGCAACTACCTTGAGAGCTCTAGTAGAATCTCCCTGTATCTAGTAGAAAAAAGAAACTCAAAAAATTAATTAATTAATAATAGACAGATGTTCTGTGGGAGAGGAGTAGAATCTCTTCCTCTGAAGGGAAGCAGAGTCAGCATTATATTGGTAGCAGATGCAGAGCACTGTGAAAGCCATGCCACTGAGATTCACTTTCACAGTGCCAGCCACAGATGAAGTCTTCATCAGATCATCAGAGAAATTTCCACTGACCCTTGACCACCACACTAACAAGCTTTAAGGAAGATGACACTGGAATTCCAGGGTATTGTTTTTGGAAATAGTACAAAGGGAAGAGCAGAAGTCAAGAGAGCAGACTCAAAGCCAACAGTAATTAGACAAGCCCCTGAAATATTAGCCCATACTGTAAGGTATGACCAGGGGAATTTGTAGCATCTCAGCCACTGACATTAGCCAGAGTTATAACAAATGTCACACACAAAACATCTTCTAGGATATACACAAATCCCCACACAAAATGCCTTACAGATTTAAAAGAATTCAGGAATATGCAGATACGTACATAAAAATGTGAAGAAACTGAAATACAAATAGAAAAAGTAAAACACACACATAAAAACACCATTGTTTATGTACTACATTTACCATGCAGATTTCAACACTGAGAAAACTACCAGAGAAATATAGAACATGAAGTGTTCTACAAGAAAACTTAGACTCTTCCAAAATGTCAAAGTCATGAAACAGAAAAAATCGTTGGGAAACCTTTCTATATAAACGAATTTAATAACTAAAATCAATAAATTAGGGGCGCCTGGGTGGCTTAGTCGGTTAAGCGTCGGACTTTCGCTTGGGTCATGATCTCGCGGTTGGTGGGTTCGAGCCCCGCGTCGGGCTCTGTGCTGACTGCCAGCTCAGAGCCTGGAGCCTGTTTCAGTCTGTGACTCCCTCTCTCTCTGACCCTCGCCTGCTCATGCTGTCTCTCTCTCTCTCTCTCTCTCTCTCCTAGAAATAAATAAAAACATTAAAAATAAAATAAAATAAAATCAATAAATTAAACTTTATTTTTCCTATTAGAAAAGTGTGTGAGAGCAAGCAGAAAGAAGAGGAGAAAGAAGAGGAAAAAGAAAAGGCAATAACACCATCACCACTACTGGAGTCAAATGTCAAATGTAATGTGGATGTTATGATATTATTCTTTCAAGTTCTCTGTAAGGTTAAACAATTTTAAGATAAAGAGAAAAAAAGTGTTTTTCTTTTTTCTTTTGCCTGGCTTCCTTTCTATAGAACTTCTAGCATGAAGTTAGTCTCATAGGAGGAGATCAAATAAATAATTGTTGAATGAATAAATGAATGGGCGAATAAATAATATAAGATACAGTTTTCTGCTGGGCTCCTTACTAAAGAAAAAGAGTTATACTGGATCAGTCTTTCTCTGTTATTGAGGAATAAAAGCACAATTTTTGAAAACCCTTTTAAATCCATGCCTAGATATCTCAAAATTTCAAAAACAAAGTCATCTCAAATTACTCAAATATATATTTGATGAGTATTAAGTCCAGTTATTAGTGTTACTTTCCACTTTACTTTCCAAGCTTCCGGTAGGAATGGACAGTTATTAAGTACTTATTATTAATATTAATAATATTCAGGGTATGTTTATACACACAAAGTATATTAAGTGGGAATCTATAGGGATTGAACAATTGAATGATGACTCAATAAATATTGACTAGAACCAAGAAAAAAATTATTTCTAGTAAAATGTACACACCAAACAAAGAATTTTAGAGTTGGTTATATGAAGGAGAATGAGGGAAACTTTAAAGTGAGAAGTGGCAAGTACTGTCAAAAGAGGAAAACAGATTGGTATCCTTAGAATATTACTATTCAAAGAAAACACCTTCTAACATAACTTTACTGCTAGGACTGTTACTACTTTCTAGAAAGGTACAATAATTTTCAAAATGGTTATTGAACTTCTCTGGAGCAGATGAGACAATTTCAAGAAACTGGGTTGGACTCTACACATTACACACAAAATGTCCTGCAGAGTTTAACTTCTTATGTACAGTTCTGTAAGAGAAATGCTACAAAATTAAGTGTTACTCTATTCCTTTCTTTTCTTTTTCCAAAGACTTCATCATATAACTTTTTGAGGGGCTCGAGTTTTTTTTGGTTTGTTCTTACCTGGTTGTGCTGGCTGATGGTAGATCTTCATGCAATTAGTTTTGATATCAAAAAATGATTTATACAATGATGTGTCATTCCATACTGTGGGTATAATTAGCTGAAATGTTAGGCTGATAGAAAAATTAAACTTATTCAGTGTACTGAAAAGAAATGGTCTAGAATATAAGGAAAATAATTTGTTTTTCATATTCATTCTGAAAAATTTTATAATTATCATTCATTTTGAAAAAATGGTTTTATTAGTACCCATATCAACACAGTAAGCATGCTTATTTTACTGGTTTTTGTTTTGACCATTTGGAAGCAACTGATTTTATCTCAGTTATCATTTGTACCAACATCCTCATAACAGTTTATAAATAAATGGGCTCTACCTGGAGCTTTTAATGAGGAATGATTCGATTCACAGCAGCTACCTCAGAACATCAGTCCAAAGGATTGTATTTGGCACACCAAGCTGTTAAAATTTCCTATCATTTATGTGTTTTTAAGTATTGCCTGTGGCTTTACTGTTCATTATTAAAAGCAAAGCACCCTTGGAATTTCAATTGGTTTCTTCTGCCTGAATACCAATTAAATCCTGTTTAATACAACAGTGGAAACACACTTGAATTCATCACTTTGTTTGTAACAGAATATCTTGGTACTAATAAGTTCTGTTTTTATAGACTAAAGAAGTTATAAAGTGTTAGTTCTGTAGAATTATATCTGATTAGAAGAAAAGTCAAGCTATATATATTACTTGTCCTAACCAAGAAAGAAGTTAGTATTAAATCTATCCTTTGTCTTAATTAGAATTGTGTGAGGTAGCAGTGAGTTATGAACTTGAGTCTGCAGACATTGGGAAAATCCATTAGCATGTGAGTCTGTGTTGAATTAAAGTGATAAAATGAAAGGCCTCATAATAGAATACAATAAAACACACAAAAACATATGGCAATTATCTACAGAAGGTAATATGAAGAATCCTCAAAAAAATCAAAATAGAACTATCATATATTTGAGCAATAGCACTTCTGGTAATATATCCAAATAAAAATAACACTAACTTGAAAAGATATCTTCATCCCAAAGTTCCTACTACATTATTTATAATTCTCAAAATATGGAAACAACCAAGTGTCCACTGATGGGTAAAATAGATGAAAAGTTGTGGTGTATATATACAATAGAGTATTATTCAACCATTAAAAAACAAAACAAAACAAGAAAATCCAACCAGTTCCAACAACATAAATGGATGTTGAAGGTATTTTTTAAGTAAAATAAGTCAAAGATAAATACTGTATTATTTCACTCATATGTGGGATCTAAAACAAAACAGAACAAAATACTCAGGAAAAGAGATCAGACTTGTTACCAAAGGCAGAGGCTGGGGAGGGATAGACAGCTCATCACAAGACACAAATCATATCCATATCTACATGCACACACACATACACACACACCTTCCATATAACAATTGTAAATATTTATGCACTCACCATGGAATCACCCAAATACATAAAACAATTAATAACAAACACAAACTAGCTTACAATACAATAATAGTAGGGGACTTAACACTACTTATGTCAATGGACAGATTATCTAAACACAAAATAAACAAGGAAACAATGGCTTAGAATAAACCTGGACTCGATGGACTCAATGGATATATTCAAAACATTTCATCCTAAAGCAGGAGAATATACATTCTTTTCAAGTGCACATGGTACCTTCTCCAGAAAAGATCACATATTAGGTCACAAAATAGGCCTCAACAAATACAAAAAGACTGAAATCATATCATGCACCTTTTCTGACCACAATGCCATGAAACTAGAAGTCAAACACAAGACAAAATCTGGAAAGGCCACAATACATGAAGGTTAAACAACATGCTACTAAACAATGAATTGTTCAGCCAGAAAATAAAATAAAATAATACATGGAAACAAATGAAAATGAAAACACACTGGTCCAAAACTCTTGGAAAGCAGCAAAAGCAGTCCTAAGATGGAAGTATATAGCAATACGGCCTATCTCAAGAAGCAAAAAACAAATCAAACAAGTAACCTAACCTTACATCTAGAAAAAGAGCAAATGAATCTAAAGCCAGCAGAAGGAAGGAAATAATAAAGATTAGAACAGAAATAAATGAAACAGAAACAAACAAACAAATAAATAAACCAAAACAGAACAGATTAATGAAGCTGGTCCTTAAAAATTTAATAAAATTGATAAACCTCTTGCTAGACTTATCCAAAAGAAAAAAATCACAATTAAGAAGAAATAACAACCAACACCACAGAAATACAATTATAAGAAAATATGAAAATCTATATACCAACAAATTAAACAACCTGGAAAAAATGGATAAATTCCTAGAAACATATAAACTACCAAAACTGAAATAGGAAGAAATAGAAATCTTGGATAGACCTATAACAGGCAAAGAAATTGAATCAGTAACCAAAAACCTCCCAACAAACAAAAGTCCAGAGTTGGAGGGCTTTACAGAGGAAT
The DNA here is from genome assembly GCF_003009895.1 of Hyaena hyaena. Classification (NCBI taxonomy): domain Eukaryota; kingdom Metazoa; phylum Chordata; class Mammalia; order Carnivora; family Hyaenidae; genus Hyaena; species Hyaena hyaena. The sequence goes on along the minus strand of NW_024081970.1, from coordinate 59,802 downwards.
TCTACCAAACATTTAATGAGAATTAATACCCATTCTTCTTAAACTATTCTAAAAAATAGAAGTCGAAGGAAAACTTCCAAATTCATTTTATGAGGCCAGCCTTATACTGATACCAAAACCAAATAAGGCCAGAAAAAAGGCTAAAATCCCTGATGAACAAAGATCCAAAACTTCTCAATAAAATACTAGCAAACTGAATCCACCAATACATTAAAAAAATCATTCACCATGAAAAAGTGGTATTTATTCCTGATTTGCAAGGATGGTTTGTTAACAAAGCAATTGGCATGATACATCACATTCACAAGAGAAAGATAAGAACCATACATCATTTCAATAGATGCAGAAAAAGCATGTGAGAAAATACAATATCCATTCATGATATAAACCCTCAACAAAGTAGGTTTAGAGAGAACATATCTCAATATAATAAAGGTCATATATGAAAAAACCCACAGCTAATGTCATCTTCAATAGGGAGAAACAGAGCAGTCTTTGAAAGAATTAACAAATAAACCCTTAGCCAGACATGTCAAAAAGAAAAAGACTCAAAGAAATAAAATCACAAATGAAAGAGCAGCGATCACAACCAACACCCCACAAATACAAACAATAGTAAGAGAATATTATGAGCAATTATATATGCCAACAATTTGGGCAATCTGGAAGAAACAGATAAATTCCTAGAAATATTTAAACTACAAAACTGAAATAGGAAGAAACAGAAAATGTGAACAGACCCATAAACCAAAAAAATGAATAATCCAATCAAAAACTGGGCAGAAATAAAAATAATGGGCAGAAGACATGAATAAACATTTTTCCAAGGAAGACAGAAGGCCAACAGACATATGCTGAATATCACTTCCCAACAGGGAAACGCAAATCAATACTATAATGAGATATCACCTCACACCTGTCAGAATGACTAAAAATCAACAAGTGTTGAAGAAACAACAGGTGTTGGCAAGGATGTAGAGAAATACAGACTTTTGCAGTTCTGGAAGGAATACAAAGTGGTGTGGCCACTCTGTAAAAACACTTGGAGTTCTCAAGCTAGCTCAGAACCTGGAGCCTGTCTTTGGATTCTGTATCTGTCTCTCTCTGACCCTCCCCTGCTCATGCTGTCTCTCTCTGACTCTCAAAAATGAATAAAAAACAAATATTTTTTTTTTAATTAAAAAAACAGAACTACCTTATAATCCAGTAATCAAACTACTGGGTATTTACCCAAAGAATGCAAAAACACTAATTCTAAGGAGTGCATGCACCCGGTGTTTATAACAGCATTATCTACAATAGCTGACTATGGACATAGCCCAAATGTCCATCAATTGATGAATGGAAAAAGAGGTGATTTATATTTATATTTATTTATTTATATTCATATTTGTATATGTATATGTATACACATACACAACAGAATATTACTGAGCCATCCAGGGATGCCTAGGTGTCTCAAGAGATTGAGCATCCAACTCTTGCTTTTAACTCAGGTCATGATCTCATGGTTCACAAATTCAAGCCCTGCATCAGGCTCCATGCTGACAGTGTGGAGCCTATTTGGAATTTTCTCTCTCTCCCTTTCTCTCTGTCCCTCCCCTGCTTGTGCTTGCGCTCTCTCTGTCTCTCTCAAAATAAATAAATAAAAACTTTTAAAAGGAATATTATTCAGCCATCAAAAAGAATGAAATCTTACATTTTCGAGGACGTGGATGGAGTTAGTATCATGCTAAGTGAAATAAGTCAGTCAAAGAATGACAAATACCATATGACTTCACTCATATGTAGAATTTAAGAAAAAAATGAGCAAAGGGGAAAAAGAGAGAAAGAGAGGCAAATCAAGAAACAGACTCTTAACTATAGAGACTCTAACCAAACTGATGGTTACCAGAAGGGAGGTGGGTTGGGGGATGAGTTAAATTGGTGATGGGGATTATTGAGTGTACTTGTAATGAGTACTGAGTGTTGTATGCAAGTGCTGAATGACTATATTGCATACCTGATACTAATATTACACTGTACATTACCTAACAGGAATTTAAATAAAAAACTTAAAAGAAGAAAAAAAAAGATAAGATTCCAGTTATAACTACTAGGGATACAGTGTACAATTCAAGGACTATACCTAGCACTGTTGTGCAATATGTAGGGAAGTTGTCAAGACTAAATCCTAAGAGTTTTCTTCATAAGAAGAAATTTATTTTCCTTTCCTTTTTTTTAAAATAGTATTTATATGTGAGAAGATGATTGTTAGCCAAATCTATTGTGGTAATCATTTAATATATGTTAATTAAACCATCATACTATACGCGTGAAATTTATACAGTGACATGTCAATTATTTTTCAATAAAAATGGAAATATATGGGAATTAAAAGACAAAATAATAAAATAGTAACTAAATAATTTCAGAAAAATTCCATTATCTTTGCCTTTAAAAGGCAGATTAAGATGCTCATGACTATGAAAAACAAATTAATGCCTAGTTTTTAATGGGGGTAACTAAAAAAACATTACTGAAAACTTTACATAGTATTTAATATGATAGGAACCATGAAAAATATATCAAGATATAATAAATATAACAAGGGTGATATACCAGTTATGTATGGAGGAGATAAAAACAAGTTCTAAATTCTTAAATCATTTTTTATAAGTTTTAAAAGCCTCAAAAAAAGTAATGCAAAGCATTTTCTGGACTCTTTTTTTTTAAACTCCTAAAATTCGTCCATATAAAGGTTAAATTATCTTTAAAAAATCTAAAAGTGATTTTGGAATTCATATGTAAATGAGCATAACTGGCTAACAGCAAAGACCATCCGCGTACTAAGCAAAAACATTTACTCAGCAACTATAACTATTGGACTTTTAGAGAAAAACCGTTGTTGGAGCTGTACACGTGTGTGTGTGTGTGTGTGTGTGTGTGTGTGTATGTAAAAGATCTAATATATATTTATAAGATCTACATACCAATATAAGATCAATATCAATAGAGAGATACAGAAATATAGAGAAAATTCTGAATTAACTGGAAAAATTCTTTTAAGCACTGTTATATCTGGATTTTGACTTAAGCAAACAGCACTGTTTGCTGAGATCAGAAAACCTGGGAGAGAAATGAGTTTAGGAAAAGGCTTGAGGGGAATTAATATTTTATTTGAGCCATATTACATTTGATTGCCCTTTAAACATGAAATTGGAGAAGTCCAATAGGCCACTGGATAAACAGAGTTCTGGGGAATGTTGATCCTTGAAGATGTGTATGTGAGGCTTAATACATAGTTGGGATTGAACATTATAAGAATGGACAAAATCTCCTCGGATGCAGAGAACAAGGAGACAGAAAGGAGAAGATGGCAGCCAAGGAATCAGCTCAGGGCTATCCCATCATGTACTGGGAAGAGGAGGATGCACCATCAAAAGGGTAGAACAAACTAGGGAAAGTTGAATCACAAACAAAACAAAACATAAAAAAGATTTTAAGAAAAAAGGTGTTACATTTGTAAAATGCTGGAAGGACTTCAGTAATGACAAAATAACAGAACATTGGATATGGGAACGTGAAATGATGGTGACTTGACAGGAAGAGATTGCAGAATTGAGGCACAGAAGCCCAGCTAGAATGATGTGGAAATCGAGTGATGAAAAAATGGTGACTGTGGGTATGCAAAACTTATTGATTCAGTTGAAGGACAGTAGTAAAAAAAAAAAAAAAAAAAAAAAAAAAAAAAAAAAAAAAAAAAAAAAAAAAAAAAAAAAAAGTAGTAAAAAAAAAAAAAAAAAAAAAAAAAAAAGGCACAATAGCTGGATAGTATTATAAGATAAATTTAGGATTATGTAAAAGATGAAATATGAGAGTAGATTTTTGTGCTAATAAGAACGTTCAAAGATAAGTTATGACATAAAAGTAAATGGGAAAATTAATAAACACAAGCAAAACTTGCATATTAAAAATTCAGAGCCATGTAAAGATAGAATTATCTTTACAAAAATATCACCAAATGGATGGTTAATTTTTGTAACTAGCTTTGATACAAAAATAACCAACTTGAATTGCAATACCATGGACTTTGACTATTAGGGTTAGAATCAAATTCTGACAATTCAAGAGTAACACAATGACCTATAACTAGAATGGGGAAAAATTATTATTTAATATGGTCAAAATAGATGATACTCTAGCTACTCCTGACCAATAGTTTTACCAAAACCTCAGGGAAATTTTGAAATAAACTATACTCTGTACTGTAGTTTAAATTATATATATGCTGCTTAGCAAAATATATATAATTAATCATGAGTATATCTTCAGGGAGGTCATCACTATTCTTTTGCTTCCTTCCTAAGTGAAGACAATACAGAAATTTCTTCAGGAATTTTAAATGAATTTACAGTCACTTTGTTTTCAGTCATTTGTAGGTTTTTAGAGTCCAGAGTACATTTATGACCTCATCAAAACTTTCTGAGTGTGTTAAAATAGGACCACAATGCTAGCTACATAGCCCAATAACTCCCTTTAACAATATTTGGAACATGCTCCTATTGCAATCCAGAAATATGACAGAAAATATGCCTGGATATTTAAATGTTGACAAAGGAATCATATCAGAGAACCATCCTAACTTGCATTCATCAATCCCTTTTGTATTCCATAGTATTCATCCTTTACAACTTCATTTCTTTTTGCCTATTCTTCCTCCACATAGCAACGTGAATCCAGACATCTCTCTGATAGCTAACAGGTACTTCCTTAGGACATTCAAAGGATCTAACTTTAAACAGAACAAGCAGAAATAAAAAACAGAACAAAACAAAACAAACACAAAAAATGAAAAGATTTTATTTTTTGTCTTTATTAGATCTGATCTTACTTTCCTGCCCCTCTCTGTGTTTGTGTTTTGTTTTGTTGTTTTTTTGTTTGGTTTTACATTTTGGGACAATACTGTGACTTTTCAAGTCACCTCCAAATATTAAGAAATGTATTTTTCATTTATTAGATATTCAAGCCCAGGTTAATAAAGTGAAGCCTTACTGACAACAGGAAATGCTGACAAATGTGAAGGAACAGGAACGCTTTCCATTGCTGATAGAAATGCCAAATGGTATGGCCACTATGGAAAACACTTTGGCAGTTTCTTACAAAACTAAATATACTATTACCACATAATCCAGCAGTCATGCTCCTTGATATTTACCCAAATGAACTGAAATCTTATGTCCCCACAAAAATCTGTATCCAGATATTTACAGCAGCTGTATTCATAGTTACCAAGGCTTGGAGGCAGCCAGGATGTCCTTAGGTAAGTGAGTGGATAGAGAAAGTTGTATATTCAGATACAAATTTTATTGAGCGTTAGAAGAAAATGAACTATATAGTCAGGAAAAGATGAACAATGTTAAATGCATATTACTAAGTGAAAGAAGACTGTCTGAAAGATCAAATACTGTATGATTTCAACTCTAAGACATCCTGAAAAAGGAAAAAACTATAGACAGTGTTAAAAGTGATTTTTTTTTTTTTTTTTTTGGAAATCTACTAATCATCACTCAGCCCAGTTGGGCAGAAGAATTCCTACTCTGGGAAAACAGAATTCTAACAACTCCTTCAAAGAAATTCACAAAGATATATTATTTTACTTCCCTAACTCACATATAGTATGGTTTGAGTGATAGGCTGTTGTTAGCAGGAATAGATTTGGAAAATCCAATTTACAAGCCCTGAATAGATCATCTGGAATCCATATTTTTGCAGGATACAGTAGATAGCAACTATTATTCTCAGCTTTTGGGGCCTCAGGTAAAAGTTTAAAGAGGAAAAGTTCCATTTAACAACCTATTCCATTAACATGCTTGATTTTGCTTCTTCCCCGTAAAAACTAAAAATTATAGACAACTGCCATCACTCCAAATAAAGCATCTTAGAGATTCAACATATGCTCTCTTAATACTAGATTATATACAACTTGTTCAGCCTTTTTAAAATATTTCTCAAGAAAATAAAATTCTTCTTACTGACATACCATTTATATAATTGATTAGTAAAATATTATTTTGTTCACATTTTCCCCTGAAGTTATAATCCAAAGTTAGTAATTATATATCTTTTTGTCATGCCAAAGACTCTGTACAAAATACTCCAAACTTACAAATGTATTTGTTAGGAAATTAACTCAACTTGCACATAAAGTACACATAACTATTTATAAATATGTTTAAGTATTGATACATTTACATGGCCAAAGAATATTGGTGTGCATATGCAAGGTATTATATTTAATTTTATATTTGAACACTTGTGATGATTGAGAGTTCATTTTAAAATTTGAAAAATTAAGTCACCTACTACTTGCACTTTCTACATTAAAATTTGAGTTATTCTCTAGGGCATCTAGATGTCTTAGTCATTTGAGCATCTGACTGTCTCAGGTCATGATCTCAGGGTTCACAAGTTGGAGCCCCTCATAAGCTTGCTGCTGTCAAGGCAGAGCAGCCTGGGTTCCTGCTTTGGTTCCTCTGTCCCCACCTCTTTCTGTCCCTCCACCACTCTCTCAAGCTTTCTCTCTCAAAAATAAACATTAAAAAAATGTTTGAGGTATTCTGGTGAACTAGAAGGATTCACAACACCTGAAATATTGGTGTAGGAGATATAAACATTTAGGAAGAGGTACTGAAATGTTAATAGGTGTGTGCAAAAATGATGTAAGTAGAACCATTTTTAAATAGAGCTAAACTATCTATAGGAGTTACATTGCAGGAGATTTGTTTTCTAAACCCCTGAACAGAATAAAACAGACGACATTCCTAGAAGTCAGCAAGAACAAGAAAATTGTTGGAAAAAACTGATAAAAGTAAACTTCTGCCTTGGGCACCTGGGTGGCTCAGTCAGTTAAGCCTACACTCATGATCTCAGGGTTCCTGGGTTTGACCCCTCTGCCAGGCTGTGTTGACAGCTCAGAGCCTGGAGCCTGCTTCAGATTCTGTGTCTCCCTCTCTCTACTACCCCTCCCTCATTCATGCTCTTTCTCTCTCTCTATCAAAAATAAACATTTAAGGGGCGCCTGGGTGGCTTAGTCGGTTAAGCGTCCGACTTTCGCTTAGGTCATGATCTCGCGGTTCGTGGGTTCGAGCCCCGCATCGGGCTCTGTGCTGACTGCCAGCTCAGAGCCTGGAGCCTGTTTCAGTCTGTGACTCCCTCTCTCTCTGACCCTCCCCTCCTCACGCTGTCTCTCTCTCTCTCTCTCTCCTAGAAATAAATAAAACATTAAAAAAATATTTAAAAAAAATAAACATTTAAAAGAAAAAAGAAAAAAGGAAAAAAAGGTAAAATTCTGCTTAATGACCACTTCACCTGACCTATCTGTGAAGTACAAGTCTGTCCCTGTTTATTAGCTACAATGAACACTTCTTAAAAGCAATTTACCTATGTTTCCACTTTTCTTAAAAAATGCTATATCTAATCCTGAGTAATAAGGACACTCAGGATTCTATTTAAATCTGTGCAACTCACAGTGTACTTGTTTGATCCTAAATAAATGTATTGTCTCTTGAACTGGTATCTTGTTTTTATGTTGGCATTCCTGCTATCAGAAGAGACACCAACTTTTTTCTAATAGAGATTTTCTGAATGTAATGAAATACTAAATACATGTAATATCTTCTTTATTGTGAGTTACAGCCATACTATAAATAAGTTTAGGTGTATGGGAAAGTAAACAGAATTTGACCATTGACACTGACCATATACACTAAAATTAAGCTGGTTAAGAAAAATGAGATAGGAATTTAAAAATTTTGTTTTATTTAAAAAATTTTAATATTTTATTTATTTTTGAGAGAGAGAGAGACAGTGTGAGCAGGGGAGGGTCAGAGAGAGAGGGAGATACAGAATGTGAAACAGGCTCCAGGCTCTGAGCTAACTGTCAGCACAGAGCCTGACGCGGGGCTCGAACCCGTAAACCATGAGATCATGACCTGAGACGAAATTTTTTTTTGTTCTTTCTTTTCTTTTCTTTCTTTCTTTCTTTTTTTTTTTTTTTTTT